>NC_057812.1:252402278-252466564 GCF_018294505.1 Triticum aestivum
GGGGGGTCAATTCTCCAGCGAGTCGTAAGTGACCCGAAATACTGTAATAGCATAGGTATGCCATCTTTTCTTCTGAGGAAATAACCACCGCATATATCTTTTGCAGTTCGGGCCTTAGCCCCTCTCAAATGAGCTCGTCTTCGGGGGATCTTCTTCCAGAGATGATGGAGAGCGAAACGCCTCCTCCGGACTCCTCCGCTCCGGAAGCAGGTGACCCCGAAGTGTTGTCGCGGAGGGCCTCTCCGTGTCCAGTGAGGCCAGAAGATAGTCCCATTGACCCCCGGAGCTCCCAGTGTCCGGATCTCGAAGAGAGCAGACAAAAGAGTACGGCACCGTCTAGTGTATGATCGGATGTTCTGAGGGAGTTGGTGGGGCAAGCGGCCATCTCAGATGAACAATGTATGCTGATGGATACGGTGGTGGAGAGAATCGCGTCCACTGAAAGCGGATTGCATGAAGCTTTTATGAGTCTACTGACAGGCTTTGAGGTACATAAAATAATGTATGATAGTCCTGCACATGCTAGGTGTACCCTGTGTAGATAGTAGCCCCTGAGACTCTGGTTTTCGTCGGAAATGATGACGAACAGAGGATCGTATTCCCAGGTAATAACCATACTGCCTTTATGTGCAGGTGATGGAAGCTCCGGTGGCTAGCCGGACTGGCGAGTTTGCCCATTTAAAATGGCAGTTGGATGCGGCAGACGCCGACATCGAGCTTGTTAACAAAAGGCTTGACAAGGCACAGGGTAAGTGTCATTATCTGGTAAATGCCACATAGTAAGAGCAGCATGATGCCAGTATCTTTAATATGTTGTGACTGCAGATGGAGCTACCAGTAAGGTCGGCGTGCATAGAGGGTGCGCGGATGGCCTTTGCCCGTGTTAAAGCATACTGGGCGGAGATGGATGCTACCACTGTTGCAGCGCGGGATTCGTCCATAGGCCGAATGGCTGCTGAGTACTACTTTGAAGAAGTTCTTGAGGGTGCTCGTTTGATAGAGACCCAGTGCTCAAAAAATATTATGTTTGAATGATATGTAATCTCATTGTAAGCGAAATGCTTTTATACATTGTTATAAGGCTATTTTTATAATTTTGCCTGAAAGTAATGTGATGCCTCCTGGGCGGCCGTTTATGTATACATGTGTATAACCTGAAAGATTGCAGCCGTCGGCTTCAACCCTCACGCACATAATGCGGAGGTGCTCGCAAAAACATGCGTGCACACTTAACCCAACGTCTTGGTCCTATTAAGGAGGTGATAGCGGAGCGAGCGAGGCAACCGGACTATAATGCTTTAGCACTTTCACTTAGCCATAGGAGTTTGACAGTGGGGCTACTAAATAGCCCATGGTGGCTCCGCACTCTCCCGATCCCGAGGTGCGTACATGCCTGGCCGGAAAACGGCCCTTCGTTAAGGCGGAGGAATTCTAACATTCCAACAAGTCATCGAGTGGTTGAACAGTCTCACGCTATATCATGACAGTCAGTTTTCGGCTTTCTCTACTGAGGTGCTCGTCCGGATGAACCAGGGCACAATTGCAGTAGTTCTCCTGGTGCTACCTTTGCCGGTAAAGCGGAACGTAAGGCACCAAAACACAGGAGCCGGGCAAACCCAACATTTGACCAAAGACAATGATTCAGAGCTGATGCATATAAGGCCAAACTCGCGACGCCGAACACTCCCTAAGGTATTCGGTCTTAGTGGTATAAATTGGGCCTAAATAATGGCCTTTGTAAGAAGCCCCTTGTGTCCAAGTACGTGCATTGTTCTGGCGTGGACACATGCCAAGACGTCAGCATCCTTCTCAACGGTGGATATGTATCAACAAGAGACAGTAAAAAAGGTTTACGCAGGGTCTTAATCTAAAAAGAATCCTTGGAGCGGGTCCCTGCTGCACGTCTGCGCCTGTTTCTCCGTTGTGCCGTATCCTGGATGGGTGTAGCACGATGATCGTCTGTAAAAGAGAGGAATTTAGGTGAAAAAGTTGTTGTGCAAATAGATAGTTTTTTAAAGAAACCATGTATAATTCAAGATGAGAAGAAATTGCCACTTGTCTGCGCGCGTTGAGCCCCTTGTATTGACAAATAGGGGTGTGACCATTTATTCGGTATAAATAGCGGCGCCGGACTTGATTAGTTGTGTTTGAGGTCTTGACGACCTATTGGATGCTTTCGCTGGTCCGGGCGCCCTTAGTGTGCGGCTGCCAAGGCAACCTCACTCTCTTCAGCGCGCAGAGATCGCTTATTATTTCCGTGCACTGAAATGATGCCACGTGTACCGGGCATCTTGAGTGTGAGGGAGGCGTAGTGTGGTATTGCATTAAAGCGAGCGAAAGCTTCGCGTCCGAGCAGTGCTTGATAGCCGCTTTGAAACAGAGCGATGTGGAAAGTTAAATGCTCGCGACGGAAGTTATCGGGGGAGCCGAATATAACTTGTAGTAGGAGGGAGCCCGTACAACGAGCCCCTGGGCCTGGAGTTACTCCTTTAAAGGTAGTATTGCTATGGCGAATTTGTGTTGGGTCCAACCCCATCCCGCGGATTGTATCCTGATATATTAGGTTTAGGCTGCTGCCGCCGTCCATCAAGACTCGTGTGAAGTGATATCCGCCAATTACTGGGTCTAATACCAGGGCAGCCCATCCTGCATGTCGGATACTTGCTGAGTAATCACGATGGTCGAAAGTGATCGGTTGAGACGACCAGTGGCAGGACTTCGTGGTGACAGGCACTTGGGTATATTTTCCTGGGAGTGCCGCGTTGTTTTTTCCCTTGATCACGTGTAACACATTTATTGTTTTGACTTCTGGTGGAAATTTCTTTTGTTCCCCCGTGTCTTGCTTGGGAGGCTCATCCTCGTCTTCACTTGGTGTATCCTCCCCCTTGTGTACGGCGTTGAGCTTGCCGGACTGCTTGAAGACCCAACATTCTCTATGGGTATGATTAGCAGGTTTACCAGGGGTACTATGGATCTGACATACTTGGTCCAGAATTTTTTTGAGGCTGGACAGTTCATCCCTGGTGCCTTTAGGGGGCGGCTTTTGACCTGGCTGAGAGCTTTTGAATCCGGCATTTACTGTCGTGCCCTTCGTGCTGTCTTCTTTATTCCGGCGTTTGTTATTGCTTTTGCGCCGTGATTTCCCGTTTCCATCTCTAACTTCAGATGTACTGGGGTCGCTGGTGCTGCATCTGGCTAGCCAGCTGTCCTCACCCGCGCAAAAGTGGGTCATGAGGTTTGTTAATGCGGCCATCGTTCTTGGCTTATTCTGGCCGAGGTGTCTGGCGAGCCATTCGTCACGGACGCTATGCTTGAAAGCTGTCAAGGCTTCAGCGTCCGGACAGTCGACAATCTGGTTCTTTTTAGTAAGAAACCTGTTCCAAAGCTTTTGGGCTGACTCTCCGGGCTGTTGAGTTATATGAATCAGATCGTCCGCATCCGGAGGTCGGACATAAGTCCCTTGAAAATTTGCCCGAAAGGCGTCTTCGAGCTCTTCCCAACTTCCAATGGAGCTTTCGGGGAGGCCTTTGAGCCAGTGACGAGCTGGCCCTTTGATCTTGAGGGGTAAGTACTTGATGGCATCGAGACCATCTCCTCGAGCCATATGGATATGAAGGATGTAGTCCTCAATCCAGACCCCAGGGTCTGTTGTTCCGTCGTATACCTCTATGTTTACGGGCTTGAATCCCTCTGGAAATTCATTTGTCCGGCACCTCATCGGTGAAACATAGGGGGTGTGTGGCACCCCTGTAGCTGGGTGTACCGCGTTGTTCGGATGTTTGTTGTGTTGCATTGTATGCTGGGGCGCGCTTGCGTGGTCCATAGATGGATCTTGTTGCGCCGTCCTTTGGGTGCGAGCCCTCGCACGGGTCGCGTGTTGTTTTGTGAGCGGCATTGTATGCCGCTCTGTGTTGGTAGAGGGGTCGTCTATCTGACCAGGTGGCTACTTTGATATTTGGTTGTGGGGGGTCTGAGGCCTCCTCATCGAATTCGGGTAGCAGCTTCCGCTTTGGGTAGCTCTTGGAGGGGCGATTGTCGCCGTACCTCGCTGCAGTGTTGAGTATTTTACTCCATCTGATTTGGAGTGTGTCTTGCACGGCCTTGAGCCTTTGCTTCTGCTTTTTAAGACTCCTCGCAGTGGCAACAAGCCTTTTACGGGCATTCTGCTGCTCCGGGTGCCTGTCCGGCGTTATGTCCTCCGGACCATTATCCTTGATAGAATTTGTTTGTTTGGTTTGATTATCCGGATTGCCGTTGTCCAGCAGCGGTTCGCCCTGCTCCAGTGCTGGGTCTGTGTGATCGCTATTTCTGTCGAGGCGGGATTTGGGGCGGCGCTTGCGTCACCGCTTTGACTGCTTTTCAAGGGAACAAGCCTTTGGTGCGTCCTTCCGCTCCTCGTCGTCATCTTTTGGTGCGTCCACCATGTATACGTCATATGACGAGGTGGCGTTCCAGGGCCCAATAGGCGCTGGTTCTTCATCGTCTCCTTCATCGGCGTCCATACCGTCGATGTCTTCGGAGTCGAAGTCGAGCATGTCGGTTAAATCGTCGACAGTGGCTACGAAGTGGGTGGTGGGTGGGCTTTGAATTTCTTCATCGTCCGTATCCCAACCTTGCTGACCGTAGTCCGGCCCAGGCTCTCCTGATAAAGAGAGAGACTTTAGTGTCTTCAGAATATCGCCGAAAGGCGAGTGCTGAAAGATGTCCGCGGCAGTAAAGTCCATGATCGGCGCCCAATCGGATTCGATCGGCAGGGGCGCGGAGGGTTTGGAGTCCGGAGAGGAGTCCGGTTCCTTGGAGTCATGAGTCTCGCAGAGTGCGGGGCTGGTGTTCGGCTCGATCGCCGTTGGGATCGCAGCCCCCGAGGCGGCGTCCAACCACCCATCCTCGATCGGCGCAGTCGGCTCCGAATTAAGGGTCGAAGCCGATGCGGGTGTGGCCTCCAGGGCACTATTCAGCGGCAGAGCTAGATCATGCTCGTCGTGACAGTGCGGCGCGCTTGGCAGTGGCTCGAATCTGTCGAAGATCAAGTCCCCGCGGATGTCAGCCTTGTAGTTTAAGCTTCCAAATCTGACCTGACGTCCAGGGGCATAGCTTTCGATCTACTCTAGATGGCCAAGTGAATTGGCCCGCAGTGCGAAGCCGCCGAAGACGAAGATTTGTCCGGGGAGGAAGGTCTCACCCTGGACTGCATCGCTATTGATGATCGTAGGAGCCATCAAGCCTGACGGCGACGACACAGAGGAACTCTCAATGAAAGCACCAATGTCGGTGTCAAAACCGGCGGATCTCGGGTAGGGGGTCCCGAACTATGCGTCTAGGCCGGATGGTAACAGGAGGCAAGGGACACGAAGTTTTACCCAGGTTCGGGCCCTCTCGATGGAGGTAAAACCCTACATCCTGCTTGATTAATATTGATGATATGGGTAGTACAAGAGTAGATCTACCACGAGATCGGAGAGGCTAAACCCTAGAAGCTAGCCTATGGTATGATTGTTGTTCTATATGTTGTCCTACGGACTAAAACCCTCCGGTTTATATAGACACCGGAGAGGGTTAGGGTTACACAAAGTCGGTTACAATGGTAGGAGATCTACATATCTGTATCGCCAAGCTTTCCTTCCACGCCAAGGAAAGTCCCTTCTGGACACGGGACGGAGTCTTCAATCTTGTATCTTCATAGTCCAGGAGTCCGGCTGAAGGTATAGTCCGGCTATCCGAACACCCCCTAATCCAGGATTCCCTCACCAAGTCCCCTTAATAAATAAGGGACAAGGAATACCTGCTACCCCGTAGAGGGGCTGGGGAAGCTGTCTGCTTGCTCCCCGCCATTGTAGGTGGCAAGCCCAGCTCAGATGGGCACCATATACGCCGGAGGGAGAAATCCCTTAGTCTGTAGTTCGACTAATCGACTATGTGGGACTGAACACGTCTCCCAATCACCGGGCTTAGGGCAACGGGGGCGGGAGGAGTTGCTGCGGAGGTCGGCCATGCTGGAGTGGATCTTTCCGAAGCATGCTTCGATGGATTCTCGCTGGGGGAGGATGGTATGGATTGGATCTAAGAATCCCCATCCCTTTAATAGACAATTTATTTGTCTGGCTAGGGGGGCGAATGTAAAAATGCCCTGGCGCCTCGCATTCATTCGACGCATGGAAGTTAGCCCTTATTGGGCGCAAAAGCCAAGAGGTTCAGCATTTATGGGACCAGACACTGCTTTACAAACATTCAAAATATGAAGAAGAACCTGCCTTGCAATGCCGAAGACAACACTGCGCGCCGGACTCATCGTCATTGAAGCCTGGTTCGGGGTCTACTGAGGGAGTCCTAGATTAGGGCGTCTCCGGACAGCCGGACTATATCCTTTGGCCGGACTGTTGGACTATGAAGATACAAGATTGAAGACTTCGTCCCGTGTCCGGATGGGACTCTACTTGGCGTGGAAGGCAAGCTAGGCAATATGGATATGTATATCTCCTCCTTTGTCACCGACCTTGTGTAACCCTAGCCCCCTCCGGTGTCTATACAAACCGGAGGGTTTTAGTCCGTAGGACAACATACAATCATACCATAGGCTAGCTTCTAGGGTTTAGCCTCTCCAATCTCGTGGTAGATCAACTCTTGTACTACTCATATCATCAAGAATAAATCATGCAAGACATAGGGTTTTACCTCCATCAAGAGGGCCCGAACCTGGGTAAAACATCGTGTCCCCTGCCTCCTGTTACCATCCGCCTTAGACGCACAGTTCGGGACCCCCTACCCGAGATCCGCCGGTTTTGACACCGACACAATCCCTTCACAGTCACTTACGAGAGTGAGATCTGATAGAGATAGTAATGATAAGATAAATATTTTTGGTATTTTTATGATATAGATTGAAAGTAAAGATTGTAAAATAGATTGGCAACTTATATGATTGAGAATAGACCCGGGGGCCATAGGTTTCACTAGTGGCTTCTCTCAAGACAGCATAAGTATTACGGTGGGTGAACAAATTACTGTCGAGCAATTGATAGAAAAGCGAATAATTATGAGAATATCTAGGCATGATCATGTATATAGGCATCACGTCCGCGACAAGTAGACCGACTCCTACCTACATATACTACTATTACTCCACACATCGACCGCTATCCAGCATGCATCTACAGTATTAAGTTCATTAGAACAGAGTAACGCCTTAGGTAAGATGACATGATGTAGAGGGATAAACTCAAACAATATGATATAAACCCCATCTATTTATCGTCGATGGCAACAATACAATACGTGTCGTTTCCCTTTCTATCACTGGGATCGAGCACCGCAAGATTGAACCCAAAGCTAAGCACTTCTCCCATTGCAAGAAAGATCAATCTAGTAGGCCAAACCAAACTGATAATTCGAAGAGACTTGCAAAGATAACCAATCATGCATAAAAGATTTCAGAGAAGAATCAAATGTTGTTCATAGATAAACTTGATCATAAACCCACAATTCATCGGATCTCGACAAACACACCACAAAAAGAGTTACATCGAATAGATCTCCAAGAAGATTGAGGAGAACTTTGTATTGAGATCCAAAGAGAGAGAAGAAGCCATCTAGCTACTAGCTATGGACCCGAGGGTCTGAAGTAAACTACTCACACATCATCGGAGTGGCCATGGAGTTGATGTAGAGGCCCTCTGTGGTCAATGCCCCCTCTGTCGGAGCTCCGGAAAAGGCCCCAAGATGGGATCTCTTGGGTACAGAAGGTTGCGGCGGTGGAAATAGGGTTTCGTGGTACTCCTGGATGTTTTAGGTGTATGTGAACATATATAGGAGGAAGAAGTAGGTCGGCTGAGCCACGAGGGGCCCACGAGGGGGGGCGCCCAGGGGGGTAGGCGCGCCCCCTGCCTCGTGGACTCCTCTTTGGTTGCTTGACATCCACTCCAAGTCCTCTGGATCATGTTTGTTCCAAAAATCACGCTCCCGAAGGTTTCATTCCGTTTGGACTCTGTTTGATATTCCTTTTCTGCGGAACACCAAAATTGGCAAAAAACAACAATTTGCACTGGGCCTTGGGTTAATAGGTTAGTCCCAAAAATAACATAAAAGTGTAAAATAAAGCCCATTAACATCCAAAACAGATAATATAATAGCATGGAACAATCAAAAATTATAGATACGTTGGAGACGAATCACTCATGAAGACCTAGGGCATTTGAGGAAGCCCATCGTTGGAATATACAAGCCAAGTTCTATAATGAAAATTCCCACTAGTATATGAAAGTGGTAGCTCAAGAGACTCTCTATATGAAGAACATGGTGCTACTTTGAAGCACAAGTGTGGTAAAAGGATAGTAACATTGCCCCACTTTTTTTGCGAGCTTCTTTGGCCCCCTTCTTTATTTAGGGTTCTTTGGCCTCTTTTTTTCTTCTTTTTTTCATGCGGCAATGCTCTAATAATGATGATCATCACACTTTTATTTACTTACAACTCTATACTAGAACAAATATATGACTATTAATGCCTCCGATGGTGTACCAGGATGTTCAATGATCTAGCGTAGCAATGACATCAAAAAACGGACAAGACATGAAAACATCATGCTAGATATCTTACGATCATGCAAAGCAATATGACAATAAATGCTCAAGTCATGTATATGATGATGATGGAAGTTGCATGGCAATATATCTCGGAATGGCTATGGAAATGCCATGATAGGCAGGTATGGTGGCTGTTTTGAGGAAGATATAAGGAGGCTTATGTGTGAATGGGGTTTGGATGCACCGGCGAAGTTTGCACCGACTCTCAAGGTGAGAAAAGGGCAATGCACGGTACTGAAGAGGCTAGCAATGATGGAAGGGTGAGAGTGCGTATAATCCATGGACTCAACATTAGTCATAAAGAACTCACATACTTATTGCAAAAATCTATTAGTCATCGAAACAAAGTACTACGCGCATGCTCCTAGGGGGATAGATTGGTAGGAAAAGTCCACCGCTCATCCCCGACCGCCACTCATAAGGAAGACAATCAATAAATACCGCATGCTCCAACTTCGTTACATAACGGTTCACCATACGTGCATGCTACGGGAATCCCAAACTTCAACACAAGTATTTCTACAATCCACAACTACCCACTAGCATGACTCTAATATCACCACCTTTATATCGCAAAACTATTGCAAGGAATCAAACATATCATATTCAGTGATCTACAAGTTTTATGTAGGATTTTATGACTAACCATGTGAATGACCAATTCATGTCATCTCTCTAAATAGATATAAGTGAAGCAAGAGAGTTTAATTCTTTCTACAAAAGATATGCCCATGCTCTAATAAATATAAGTGAAGAAAAAGAGCATTCTACAAATGGCGGTTTTCTATGTGAAGAGAAACAAGCAATCCAAACTTCAAATGATATAAGTGAAGCACATGAAGCATTCTATAAAGCCATACTGAAAAGATATAAGTGAAGTGCAATGAGCATTCTATAAATCAACCAAGGACTATATCATACCAGCATGGTGCATAAAAGAAAAGTGAAAACTAAATGCAAAAGGCGCTCCAGAATTTATGCATATCACATGAACGAAACGAATCTGAAAACATACCGATACTTGTTGAAGAAAGATTGGATGCTTTCCGGGGCATCCCCAAGCTTAGACACTTGAGTCTCCTTGAATATTTACTTGGGGTGCCTTGGGCATACCCAAGCTTGAGCTCTTGCCTCTCCTCCTTCTACTCACATCGAGACCTCCTCGATCTTCGAACACTTCATCCACACAAAACTCAACAAAAAACTCGGTAAGATCCGTTAGTATAATAAAGCAAATCACTACTCTAATTACTGTTGCAAACCAATTCATATTTTGTTTTTGCATTGTATCTACTGTAATACAACTTTTCCATGGCTTAATCCACTGATAGAAATTGATAGTTTCATCAAAACAAGCAAACTATGCATCAAAAACAGATCTGTCTTAAACATGATAGTCTGTAATAATCTGAACATTCACCATACATTTTGTACTCCAAAATTTCTGAAATAATTAGGAAAGATAAAAAATTTGTATAGAAAGACAGTGCAAAAGGTTTCAGAACCGTTTGACGTTCCTGTAAAAAATGTAAAATCGCGCACTACAGCCAAAGTTTCTGTCTTGCACCGCACAAACCAACAAGCAATGTAAACATCCTAAAGGCAAATCTTGGCACATTATTCTTGTTTTTAAACTTTATAAAAGCACACAACAGAAATAAATGACTCTCTAAAACTCCTGGGTTGTCTCCCTGGTAGCGCTTTCTTTAAAGCCATTAAGCTAGGCATATAGTGCTCAAGTAATGGATCCACCCGGATCCCAAGGTATATCGAAGCCAATTTTAATTAGCAATGATTTGTGATTTAGTAGTGAGCACAAAGCAACATATATCAAGAAATGACGAAGTCTAACTCTCTTCCTATGCATCGGCATGTCATAAAAGAACAATTCATGCACACACAGTAAAGGCCAATGCATAATATAAACAGTTTCTTGCAATTTTATCGTGTTGGAAACATGGAGAGGCGGAGACGTAGTTCCTCTCTCATAATAATTGCAAGTAGGAGCAGGAAGCACATGCATATTATTCTATCAAAATCATCATGTGTAGTAGTGAAACACAACCCATTAATATAATCCTTAATAAGGGCAAACTTCTCCGATATAGTGTAGTTGGGAGAATTCAAAAAGATAATATGATTATTATGCATGGGTGCAATAGCAACAATTTCATGTTTAACATAGGGAACTATAGAAAGTTCCATCTCCATAAGAATCATTCATATGGGCATCTTGGCCGCAAGCATAGCAAGCATCATCGAAAAGGGATATTTCAAAAGAACCAACGGGATCATAACAATCATCATAGCAATCATCCTTCGGTAAGCGTGAAGGGAAATTAAACAATGTATGAGTTGAAGAGTTACTCTCATTAGAAGGTGGGAACGAGTGATCAATCCACTCTTCGTCCTTTTGTTCTTCGCTCTCCTCCTCATCTTTTTCATCCAGTGATCTCACAATGTCATTAATTTTTTATTCCATAGACTCTTGCAAAATATTAGTCTCTTCTTGGACAACGGAGGAGTCATCAATATATGGTTTAATATAAGGATTAGAAGCATAATTATCATAGCAATATTTAAGTACGGCCAAATTTTCAGATTTGTAGAGAGTAGTATCACACTCTTCAATAAAAGGAGCAATTTCACAAGTACCCCTAAAAGCAACAAATTCTTCAATTTGTTGAACATCATAGTAATTATAAACACCCTTAGTATACGAAGATACGTTTCCATTATCACTAAACCCACATTGGTAAGGAAGGTGTTTCTTAGGGTCTTTAGAACAACAAGTACAATCATATATTTCACATAAATTCCAAGCATAGCGCTGCAAATGGTGAATTTGATCCAGTAAAAGTTTCCCTTTTTTAGATATGTGGTGTCGCACATAACAAGCATGCTCATCTAAAGATTTGACCTCAACTAAGCTAGTTGGGGTTTCAGCCCGAGCACATAGGGATCGAAGATGATCCAAGTAAAAAGCTTCAGTAGTGTGATAGACTTTGAGTGGATCTTCAACCATTGGTTCAGTAGGTACCACTAATTTTTTTGGTATTTTGTGTTCCATATCCATAACTAAAGATAGAGAACAACTTAGAACAGAAAATAAAAATTACTTAGTGATAGAGCAAACAAGCACACACGAGAATATTCACCCCATGCTATAACTCCCCGGCAACGACGCCAGAAAAAGGTCTTGATAACCCAAAAGTATAGGGGATCAATTGTAGCCTCTTTTGATAATTAAGAGTGTCGAACCTAACGAGGAGCTAAAGGTAGAACAAGTATTCCCTCAAGTTTTATCGATCACCGATACAACTCTATGCACGCTTAACGTTCGCTTTAGCTAGAACAAGTATGAAACTAGAAGTACTTTGTAGGTATTTTTGGATAGGTTTGTAAGATAATAAAGAGCGCGTAAATAAAAAGTAGGGGCTGTTTAGATAATGACACAACTAAGTTAGTTTTAGTAGAGAGCTTGTTGTCACACAAGAAAGTTATTTGTCCCTAGGCAATCGATAACTAGACCGGTAATCATTATTGCAATTTTTTTGGGGGAGAGGCATAAGCTAACATACTTTCTCTTCTTGGATCATATGCACTTATGATTGGAACTCTAGCAAGCATCCACAAATACTAAAGATCATTAAGGTAAAACTCAACCATAGCATTATAAGGTATCAAGTCCTCTTTATTCCCATACGCAAAGAACCTACTTACTCGGGTCTGTGTTTCTATCACTCACGCCACCCAACATAAGCAAATCATGAACATATTACTAACCCTATAGCGGGGATCCCTCACACTTGCACGACACAGAGAGCACCATAGGACAACACCAATAATAAAACATGCAACTCAAACCAATCACGATCATCAATTAACCCATAGGACAAAACGAACCTACTCAAACATCATAGGATAGCCATACATCATTGGGAAATAATATATAGCATTCAGCACCATGTTTAAGTAGAGATTACAGCGGGTAAAAGAGGGGTTACACCGGATTTGTCTCTCTGTCTCTCTCTGTTTCCGTGTTCCAGATTCGGCCCTTTCACCGTTTCCTATATTCCCGGGGATCCGTAACTCCAATTGGGCTGAATTTTGGACACGATTTTATCCGGATATTAGATTTCTTGCGGCGAAAGAAGGGCATCAACCTCCTTACGGGGTGTCCACGAGGGGCAGAGGCGCTCCTGCCCCCCTGGGGCGCGCCCCTGCCTCGTGGGCCCCTTGAGCATCATCTCGCGTTGATTTCACTTCCCAAAATTCACATATATTCCAAAAAATCTCCATCAGTTTTTATCTCGTTTCGACTCCGTTTGATATGGATTTTTAGCGAAACAAAAAACATGCAATTGGCACTGGGCACTGGATCAATATGTTAGTCCCAAAAATAGTATAAAAAGTTGCCAAAAGTATATGAAAGTTGTATAATATTGGCATGGAAGAATAAAAAATTATAGATACGACGGAGACGTATCAGCATCCCCAAGCTTAATTTCTGCTCGTCCTCGAGTAGGTAAATGATAAAAAAGATAATTTTTGATGTGGATTTCTACCTAGCATAATCTTGATCATGTAATCTAATCATGGCATGAATATTAAGACATGAGTGATTCAAAGCAATAGTCTATCATTTGACATTAAGACTATAATACTTCAAGCATACTAATAAAGCAATCATGTCTTTTCAAAATAACATGGCCAAAGAAAGTTATCCCTACAAAATCATATGGTCTGGCTGTGCTCCATCTTCACCACACAAAGCATTCAAATCATGCACAACCCCGATGACAAGCCAAGCAATTGTTTCATACTTTTGACATTCTCAAACCTTTTCAACTTTCACGCAATACATGAGCGTGAGCCATGGACATAACACTATAGGTGGAATTGAATATGATAGTGGAGGTTGTGTGGAGAAGACAAAAAGGAGGAAGTCTAACCTCGATACGACTAATCAATGGGCTATGGAGATGCCCATCAATTGATGTTAATGCGAGGAGTAGGGATTGTCATGCAACAGATGCACTAAGACCTATAAGTGTATGAAAGCTCAAACTGAAACTAAGTGGGTGTGCATCCAACTTGCTTGCTCATGAAGACCTAGGGCATTTGAGGAAGCCCATCGTTGGAATATACATGCCAAGTTCTATAATGAAAATTCCCACTAGTATATGAAAGTGATAACTCAAGAGACTCTCTATATGAAGAACATGGTGCTACTTTGAAGCACAAGTGTGGTAAAAGGATAGTAACATTGCCCCACTTTTTTTGCGGGCTTCTTTGGCCCCCTTTTTTATTTAGGCTTCTTTGGCCACTCTTTTTTTTGTTTTTTTCATGGGGCAATGCTCTAATAATGATGATCATCACACTTTTATTTACTTACAACTCAATATTACAACTCAATACTAGAACAAATATATGACTCTATATGAATGCCTCCAGCGGTGTACCGGGATGTGCAATGATCTAGCATAGCAATGACATCAAAAAATGGACAAGCCATGAAAACATCACGCTAGCTATCTTACGATCATGCAAAGCAATATGACAATAAATGCTCAAGTCACATATATGACGACGATGGAAGTTGCATGGCAATATATCTCGGAATGGCTATGGAAATGCCATGATAGGTAGGTATGGTAGCTATTTTGAGGAAGATATAAGGAGGCTTATGTGTGATAGAGCGTATCATATCACGGGGTTTGGATGCACTGGCAAAGTTTGCACCGACTCTCAAGGTGAGAAAGGGCAATGCACGGTACCGAAGAGGCTAGCAATGATGGAAGGGTGAGAGTGCGTATAATCCATGCACTCAACATTAGTCATAAAGAACTGACATACTTATTGCAAAAATCTATTAGTCATCAAAACAAAGTACTACGCGCTTGCTCCTAGGGGGATAGATTGGTAGGAAAAGACCATTGCTCTTCCCTGACCGCCACTCATAAGGAAGACAATCAATAAATACCTCATGCTCCAACTTCGTTACATAACGGTTCACCATACGTGCATGCTACGGGAATCACAAACTTCAACACAAGTATTTCTACAATCCACAACTACCCACTAGCATGACTCTAATATCACCACCTTTACATCACAAAACTATTGCAAGGAATCAAACATATCATATTCAGTGATCTACAAGTTTTATGTAGGATTTTATGACTAACCATGTGAATGACCAATTCCTATCATCTCTCTAAATAGATATAAGTGAAGCAAGAGAGTTTAATTCTTTGTACAGAAGATATGCCCACGCTCTAACAAATATAAGTGAAGAAAAAGTGCATTCTACAAATGGTGGTTTTCTATGTGAAGAGAAACAGGCAATCCAAACTTCAAATGATATAAGTGAAGCACATGAAACATTCTATAAAGCCATACTCAAAAGATATAAGTGATGTGCAATGAGCATTATATAAATCAACCAAGGACTATCTCATACCAGCATGGTGCATCAAATAAAAGTGAAAACTAAATGCAAAAGAAGCTCCAAGATTTACGCATATCATGTGACAAATAAAAATATAGTCGTCGAGCAAGAAAACGAAGAAAACTCCGTCGACCAAGAAAACCCCGTCGAGCAAAACCCCGTTGAGGATGGGCATGTTTGCCCTAATGAATAGGTTGCAAACAAAGACTCGGAGGACAATAATTACCTTCCACCCTTCGAGGATGAGGTGAGACTCGGCGACGACGACTTTATCGTGCCTGAGGAACCTCTTGAACAGGAGCGCTTTAAGCAACGGCTAATAGCCACTAAAAGGAGCCTAAAAAAGAAGCAGCAACAGCTTCAAGCTGATCAAGATCTTCTCAATGATAGATGGACTAATGTCCTGGCAGCAGAGGAATACGGCCTCGAGCACCCAACCAAAAGTTACCCAAAGCGTAAACTACTACCTCTATTCGATGACGAGGCATTTGAGCCCGTACCATCAGCGCGTATGGCGGCTGATCGACCACCACGTGGCCGGGACAAAACGGCAACTCAAGCCGAACACCAGCCCATCCTACCTCACAGTAACGGCAGAGATAAAGCAGCTCAGGGATACACATATGACCTGCGACAGGACCTGAAAAATAAAGCTGGTCCGGCCAAATCGATCTACGGATCGCGGGGGCGTGCCCCGACGTGCGACGACAGCTATCAAGCCGAACACGACAAGCACAATCATGTCCGTGCCGAAAGCCGTAGATGGACTCCATCCGAACTACATCACGATCTGGACCGATATAGAGGCGCCACACACCCCCTCTGCTTCAGTAATGAAGTAATGGAACATGAATTCCCAGAAGGGTTCAAACCCGTGAATATGGAATCATATGATGGAACCACAGATCCCGCGGTGTGGATTGAAGACTTCATTCTCCATATTCATATGGCCCGCGGCGATGATCTTCATGCCATTAAATACCTCCCCCTAAAACTCAAGGGAACAGCCCAGCACCGGCTGAACAGCCTGCGTGAAAACTCTATAGGCAGCTGGGAAGACCTAGAAGATGCCTTCCGCGACAACTTCCAAGGCACATAATCAAACCTCCGGATGCCGATGACTTAAGTCACATAGTCCAGTAGCCCGGAGAGTCAGCGAGGAAATTCTGGACTAGGTTCTTAACTAAAAAGAACCAAATCATCGACTGTCCGGATGCCGAAGCCCTAGCGTTCTTAAAACACAGCATCTGCGACGAATGGCTCGCCCGACACGTCGGCCAAGAAAAGTCGAAGTCCATGGAGGCCCTCATGGCACTCATGACCCACTTTTGCACGGGCGAAGATAGCTGGTTAGCCCACAACAATAACAATGCAAGCAAACCTGGCACCTCGGAAGCCAGAAATAGCAACGGCAAGCCCCGACGCAACATGCACAAGCGTCAAAAAATGGTGACAATACTGATGACATGGTGGTCAACGCCAGATTCAGTGGCTCTAAGTCCGGTCAGCGGAAGAGGCCATATAAAAGGAATAATCAGGGCCCTTCTAGCCTGGACCGCATACTTGATCATCCATGTCAGATCCATGACACCCCTGATAAACCAGCCAATCATACCCACCAGAGTTGTTGGGTCTTCAAATAGCCCGGCAAGTTAAATGTCGAAGACAAGGAGAAGGGGTCGCACAATGAGAATGACGACGAGGATCCCCGTCCACCGAACACAGGGGGACAGCAGAAGTTTCCCCCTCAGGTCAGAATAGTGAACATGATATACAGTACCCATATCCCTAAGAGGGAGCGCAAGCGCGCGCTCAGGGACGTCTATGCATAGAGCCAGTCGCCCCAAAATTTAACCCATGGTCGTCATGCCCGATCACCTTTGATTGCAGGGACCATCCGACCAGTATCCGTCATGGCGGTTCAGCCGCACTGGTTCTCGACCCAATAATTGATGGATTCCACCTCATACGAGTCCTCATGGACGGTGGCAGTAGCCTCAACCTGCTCTATCAGGATACAATGCGCAAAATGGGCATCGATCCATCAAGGATCAAGCCCACCAAAACTACCTTTAAAGGAGTTATACTAGGTGTAGAGGCCCGTTGCTCGGGCTCAATCACATTGGAGGTTGTCTTCGGATCTCCGGACAACTTCCGAAGTGAAGAGTCAATCTTCGATATCGCCCCCTTCCGCAGCGGCTATCACGCACTGCTCGGACGAACCGCGTTTGCTCGATTCAATGCGGTGCCACACTATGCTTATCTCAAGCTCAACATGCCCGGACCATGCGGTGTCATAACAGCCAATGGAAACACGGAGTGCTCCCTCCGCACCGAGGACACACCGCGGCCCTGGCAGCGGAAGTACAGAGCGGCCTTCACAAGAAGAACCTTAATTCAGCGGCCATGCTCCCCAACATTGTCAAACGAGTCCAGACTACTCTGCAGCAGGACAGTCTAGCTTGTCAGGAGCTCAACTAGCAATTTGGCTTCCGTCTCAGTCCCGACCAAGTGGCAGCATACGTAGCGTGTGTACATAACTACACACTAAAAATACCATGGGCAGAGATAGAGGCATAACCAGACTGTGTTCCACAATATGGCTCGACCTTCCTGGGACACACATACTCTTACTTTTCTTTTTATCCTTTTCAGGTTTCTTTTTCACAGGCCCCTCTTGACGGTCTGATAATCGGTCCTTTCAAAGGACGGACATACCAAGGCGGCAAGTAGCACAGACATGTGGGGGAATCTCTAGATGTTCTTCTTAGCGATCATTCTACCTATTTCTAGGACCCGTACACAGCTCCCCCTTGGTCTTGGCATGTTAAATAGCCACTGTTGCTTATCACACTATTTGTACAAATACGCTTTGACGTATTAATCAAAATTATAATGGAAATAGTTTTCGGCCCAACTTATGTGGCACTAGCTTACTACTTCATTTCTATTTTGCTATTCTTATTTGCATCCCTACACTTTCGTACGCCATAATTCGTCAGGGGCTTTATTGCGCCTCATACTATGGCAACAAGTCCGAGCACTTTTATAGTATAGTTCGGCCCCCGAATTTAGCATTATATGCATCGGCTCTGAATTATCTCTTTGGTCAATAGTTGGGTTGCCCGGCTCTTGTGCTTACTACCTTATGTTCCGCTTTATCGGATAGGGCAGAAAAGGGAGAACTACTGCGATTGTGTCCTGGTTTATCCGGATGAGCACCTCAGTAGATGTAACACCCACAATGCGGCTATATCTCCCAAGTGTCGGGGCACGACTTAGAGGCATAGCCGCATGGTAGTTTTGTCGCAAGAGGGGTAATCTTCACGCAATCCCATGTACTGAATAAGGAACGGATAAAGAGTTGTCTTACAATCGCCACTTCACACAAATCACAAGTTAAACATACATCATCCAAAATACAATCAAGGTCCGACTACGAAACCAAAATAAAAGAAGAAAACCCAAAATGCTTGATCCCCGATCGTCCCAACTGGGCACCACTACTGATCATCCAGAAATGACAAATAACAACGACAAAGATCTTCATAGAGCTCCCACTTGAGCTCGGTTGTGTCACCTGCACTGGTATCGTCGGCACCTGCAACTGTTTGGAAGTATCTGTGAGTCATGAGGACTCAACAATCTCACACTCGCGAGATCAAGACTATTTAAGCTTGTTGGTAGGATAGGGTAATGAGGTGGAGCTGCAGCAAGCACTAAGCATATATGGTGGCTAACATACGCAAATAAGAGCGGGAAGAGAAGCAACGCACCGGCCGTAAGCTAGAAGTGATCTAGAAGTGATCCTGAAACTACTTACGCACAATCATAACACTAGAAGCGTGTTCACTTCCCAGACTCCGCCGAGAAGAGACCATCACGGTTACACACGCGGTTGATGTATTTTAATTAAGTCAAATGTCAAGTTCTCTACAACCGGATATTAACAAATTCCCATCTGCCACATAATCGCGGGCACAACTCTCGAAAGTTTATACCCTGCAGGGGTGTCCCAACTTAGCCCATCACAAGCTCTCACGGTCAACGAAGGATATTCCTTCTCCTGGAAAGACCCAATTAGTCTCAGAATCCCGGTTATAAGCCATTTTGACAATGGTAAAACAAGACCAGCAAAGCCACCCGATGTGCCGACAATCCCGATAGGAGTCGCACGTATCTTGTTTTCAGGGCAACACCGGATGAGACTAGCTATGAGTAAAACCACCCCTCACGTTTCCTCGAGGTGGCCCCGCAGGCAGCTCGGTTTGGACCAACACTTAGAGAAGCACTAGCCCGGGGGGGTTAAAATAAAGATGACCCTCGGGTTAATTACTCCCAAGGGAAAGGTATCGGTTGTTAGGCAAATGTAAAACCAAGGTTGGGCCTTGCTGGAGGAGTTTTATACAAAGCGAACTGTCAAGGGGGCCCCATTACTCCCCAACCGCGTAAGGAATGCAAAATCAAGGAACATAACACCGGTATGACGGAAACTAGGGCGGCAAGAGTGGAACAAAACACCAGGCAAAAGGCCGAGCCTTCCACCCTTTACCAAGTATATAGATGCATTAATTAAAATAAGAGATATTGTGATATCCCCATATATCCATGTTCCAACATGGAATAAACTTCAGCTTCACCTGCAACTAACAACGCTATAAGAGGGGCTGAGCCAAAGTGGTAACTTAGCCAAACAACGGTTTGCTAGGAAGGTGAGTTAGAGGCTTGACATGGCAATATGGGAGGCATGATATAACAAGTGGTAGGTAGCGCGACATAGCGGTAGAGCGAACAACTAGCAAGCAAAGATAGAAGTGATAGTGAGGGTATGGTCATCTTGCCTGAGATCCCGCAAGGAAGAAGAACGAGTCCATGAAGAAGAAAAACGGACATAGTCGAACGAATCCTCACAACTCCGAAATGAAACCGAAGCTAACGAGAGAAGCAACCCGGAAAGAAGCAAGCAACATAGTAAACACACAAGCATAAACATGGCATGATGCACAACCAAGGATGATGCATGTCCGGTTTACATATGCATGGCATGGCAAGGTGCACAAACAACACTACAAATTAAGTGGAGCTCAATATGCAATGCGTTGCATATTGATGAAACACCACATGACTTATTTAGTACTCTCTCAGTTATGTACCCAACAATATTAAATGTTGTTAAACATGGCAAGAGAGTGAAGCATAATAAAACTACCTAACTAGGCAAGTTTAAATGAGGCTGGAAACAACAAACAACAATTCCGGAAAATCCTCATATGCAATTTATGGATTTGGTACTGTTATGCCATAAACCATATTTTAGAGTTGTTAACCATGCAAAGTAATGCCACCATGTTAATCTATGCATTTTTCTACCCCATTTACATATAAAGTTTATTAAATTCCGAGTTACGGTTATTTAGTCATGAAATGAAACATTTTAGCATGGCATTAGAGCAAAATTAATGCAAACATCAATTTGAACATTTTTAACATGGATGAAAATGACACATTATGAAACTAGATGAAATTGTAGTCATTTTTCATATAAGGTTTGTTTAATTCTGATGCATGGGTGAGAAGTTATTAGATGCATGATTCTAGGGACTAATCTGAAAAACTGGTTTTTCTGTGGATAAAAGAGAAATCCACTAGACAGGAAAAACACCACGCTGGACAAAAAGGCTATGGATCTGGGCGGGGTGCAGCTCACCTTGTGGGCTGTAGGCCCAGGAAGCAGAGTCGGGGCGGGTCGGCGTTGAGCGGGCTGTGGCCCATGCAGGCAGCTACCATGGTCAACGCGGGGGCTGTGCGTGTGCTCGCACACATGCACAGACGATGAAGGGGGCGCCGGCGGCGGTTGTCCGAGGAGGATGACGACAGGGCAAGGCGGGGAAGGCCAGGAACGAGCGGATCCGGGCGTCCTGCACCGGATCTGGGCAACGACGGCGGCTAGTCGGAGCTCCGGCGACGGACATGAAGGACCCGAGGTGGCGGCAGTCATGGCAGGCTCCTCTGCGAGGCATGGGGAGAGAAAACATGAGGGAGAGATAGAGGAAAGGAGAGAGAGGAGGCAGGAGACGGGGCGGCGGGATCCTGCCGGGGCGGTGGCGAAGCTCGCCGGCGGCGGGGTCGCCGCGCGGTGAGGGTCGACGATGCAGGCGCAGGCGAGGAGGAGCGCTCGGGGAGAGCGGGTTCCCATGGTTGCGGCGGCGCTGCGCGGGCATCTCGGGCCAAGATCGGCCCGCGACGGGCCGCGGATGGGCTCCAGCGGGACCGTGCGGCTGGGAGCAAGTGGGGGCGACGCGGCGGGGATGAGGTGGCGGCACGCGGTCGGCTGAGAGGCGGTTCACGGTGGAGGCTGGCCAATGGCTGGCTGCCAAGTGGCGGGGATGAGTAGGCCGACGCTGAAAACGGAGGGGGTGGCGGGTGGATCCCGAGGCTGGAGGTTAGGGGAGGATTAGACTAGGGTTTGACCAAAATGGACTAGGGGCCTTGTTAAATTGGAAAAGGAGGGCTAGAGGAGGGGATTTTCATCTGTTTTTGGACCGTTCGATCATCATCGGACGGCTTCGGACAAAGGGGGCAACTAAGTGGGCTGTGTAGGAGGGTGTGGGCTCAGAGGACAGAAAAGAGGGCAGCCCGGCAACAGTTTCCGGAGACCGAAAACGTCCGACGATTTGACCGACTATAATGCCGCTATAGTTATCCGTTGGGGCATCAAACGAACTCTGAATGCGATGAAACTTGGCAGGCGACCTATTGGCAACATAACAACACCGCATGCCAACTTTCAACCCATTCCGAGAACATTTTCCAGCCACTTATAAAATACTATGTTGGACATGCCGCGGGCGCGTGCAAGTGTGTCTGGGCTCAGAACGGGCAACCGAAAGAACAGGGAGACCGGGACGGATGCAAGTTTTAAAAACATGAGGATGCACTACTAGGGAAAAGCCTATACACAGAATCTTACCAGCAGCATGCTTTAAAATTAGGCGCTGCTGCTAAGTAGGAGTAGCGCGGGTTTTTAAACCTCGCTACTCCTAAGTTGATAGCAGTAGCACTGGTTTTTAACCCTCGCTACTACTAAGCGGTCTCTACCATGCCCCCCGGGACATGCCATAGTAGTAGCGCAGGTTTTTAACCCTCGCTACTACTAAGTTGATAGCAGTAGCGCTGGTTTTTACCCCTCGCTACTACTAAGCGATCTCCACCGTGCCCCTGGGCCATGCCATTGTAGTAGCGAGGGTTATAAACCCGCGCTACTACTAAGTTTTTACCCCTCGCTACTACTAAGAGGTCTCAACCGTGCCCCTCCGGGACATGCCATAGTAGTAGCGAGGGGTAAAATCCCTCGCTACTACTAAAGGTCCCATTTTGAAACTCTACCCCCCGGTGGATCGCCTTTTCGGTTTTGTAAAAAGCAAAAGAAAATGATAAAAACTTTAAAAATTAAAATCCTTCAAGATGTAGTTATGTTACTACATCTACTAGTTAGGAAAATTTAAAAACTTAAATTTGGACATGTTTTGCAAAAAGTGTAGGGAAAATGTAAAACGGCTATAACTTTTGCATACGATGTTAGAAAAAAACGTATAATATATCAAAATGTTTCAAAAATTAAAATCCTTCGAGATGTAGTTATGTTCTTACATCTACTAGTTAGGAAAATTTAAAAACTTAAATTTGGACATGTTTTGCAAAAAGTGTAGGGAAAATGTAAAACGGCTATAACTTTTGCGTACGATGTCAGAAAAACGTATAATATATCAAAATGTTCAGCACGAAAATCTGCATACGATGGAGATGGCCTACGGCCTGTTTGCAAATTTTTAGAATCCTCAAATTCTAAAAGAAAAAAAAGTTATGCTCAAATTTCAGTTTTTTTAATTTTGGTCAAATCTGGTCAAACTGTGGTCAAACTACTTATTCAAGACGTATTAGTGTTACTAAATAATTATTCAAGAATATTAGTGTTACTAAATGATTACTTCAGTTTTTTGGAATTTTGGTCAAATCTGGTCAAACTTTGGTCAAAATCTGATCAAACTCCTTATTCAAGAAATATTAGTGTTACTAAATAATTATTGTGGTTTAGAACAACAGTTTTAAACTCAAACAGCGAAATGTGTGACTTCATGCTCATGCTAAACTACCGAGGGTTAATAGGATTGACATCTTACTATTGTCAGGAAAACAACAAGTGCAGACTTGGAATCGAGGGAGAATAGAACCCGGAAGTTAAGCATGCTCAGGCTGGAGTAGTAAGAGGATGGGTGACCGTCCGGGAAGTTAGATGATTTGGAATGATGAGGGGTCATTAGAGATTGAATTCAGCAGCGATGAGGGTGATTAGAGATTAGAGGTTAAAATAATTCAGAAATTTGAAAATTCGGGCAAAAAAATCGAAAAAAAATTCCGCGGGTTAGTAGTAGCGCGGGTTTTTACCCACGCTACTACTAACAGACGTAGTAGTAGCGCGGGTGTGCCCGCGCTACTGCTATACGTTAGTTGTAGCGCCTTATTAGTAGCGCCGGCCCCCGCGCTGCTAATAGGCCCAAAACCCGCGCTGCTGCTAGGCTTTTCCCTAGTAGTGATGCCATGCACATGATGACATGACAAGATGCAACACGCAAGCGAAAGACAAGGCAACAACAGCGAATAACTGGAAGACACCTGGCGCAACGGTCTCGGGGCGTTACAACACTCCACCACTACAAGAGGATCTCGTCCCGAGATCTAGGATGGCACCGGAGGGAAATGGAAGAGGAAGAGAAGAGGTAAAACTAAGTTGGTTCTTTGACAAATGAGTGAAACCAAAGAACCTTGCAATGTTGAACCAATTGAAAGAAAGAATACAACAAAGATGAGTAAAGTTGAAAACACTCTGTTAGAAAAGAGGAACAAGGAACATTACTAGAACCTTGTAGGTTGAAAGACATAAGAAAAATGGTTTCAATGGACAAGATGTACATGCAAGCACTCCGGTTGAAATGAGATGTACAAGGAACAATAAAGATCAATTATGACAATACTCTGGTTAAAACAAGATAGAGAGGGAAAAAGAATGATATAATGTGGGCAGCAATCCGATTGTAAATGGCAGGATTTGAACATGATTTGACAAGATGAGAGGATACTTGATGAAATCAGCAACACACTGCCTCTGGAACTATTGAAAGAATGGCACAAGGGGTAAGAAAGATTTCAGACAGCACTTCTGTTGAGAAGGGAGGCAAAACTTGATAAGATGAGAGAACTTGAATGGAGGACACAACACTCCGGTTGAATGGATAAGCAAAGGAAAGAATAAGATCTTTGACAAGAATGGGATGATGGGTGAAGAGAGCAACATCACTATGCCTCCGGAACGAAAGAATAGAAAATAGATCATTGGAAAAACAGAATGGAGAAGAAAATGCCAAACTTCTGCCACAAATGAGATTGGAAAACACCCTTCTAAGAAGGTTATAACGGAGTTGTTAGAAAACCAACAACGAAACGAATAAGCTTGTAGTGGGCTTATGGAAAACTTCTCAAATCTATGAGGTGAAATTCTGCCACTAATGGAAAACAATAGAGTGGATTGATATGAACAAGGATACGAGAAACTTATTTCACCAGGAGGATAAATGAAGAACTTGGGTCACTTATAAGCACCATAAATAGCAACAACCCCTAGGGAAAGCTTTAGGTGAAATATGACACAAGGTAACTCCAATGAAGAGATTGATTGGTTGAAAAGATGTCTTGAGCAAAGAGAAAAATGATGGATTTAGATATGTCACTCTTGAAAACTTGTGGATCATGAAACACGAAGGGAAATTATCAACAATGACATAACACCACCTCAAAAGATGAGATATGAAAGAATTGCACTTCGGAATGCAAGATGAAGAATACTTGAACTCCTCAGAACTAAACATGTGTTGAGCACCATGTTTATTTTGGAGTATAGCTTAGTGGATCATAACTTCGAGAGAAATCTTGAAGAACAATTGAAGAATGAAAAGAATCCTTGACGAAACACCATGTAGCCTCCATGAATAACATCGGTAATAAAAGGAAAGAGAAGTTGTGAACACAAGGTGAAGCCTTGAGATGATTTAGATGGAGCTTCACGATGATATGACCATGAAAACTTTGAACTCCGGAAAAGAAAAGATGAGGAAATTCGAACCGAGAATGTGATATGATGAACAACTCCGGAAAGAAGAAATTAGATCACTTGGATGAAACAATAATAAGAATTACGTTATGTGTATCCTTCACCAATTTAAATTGATGGCTAGCAACGAATTTGGCATACTACTTATTCTCGTTGAAAGGGGTTAAAGGAGAGATATAGCCCAAACTTGGGAAAAATCTTGAACAAACCACCAATAGGATTTGGGAATGACGAATGTATTGAGACGATAACCAAGGAAGAGAACTCTTGAACAAACCACCGATAGCATCTAAAACGAACGAAGAAAAGAGAACGAAACACCGAGAAGAATTAGAGAATGAATGAGGATACTTGAGGGAATTTAGATACAAGAGCACGGAGAGATCATAAGCTGACTAGAGAATACTTGAACAAAGCATAGGAAGAATATGGAGATGAACGAAGAGACATCAATTTAGAATAATTGGAGAACGAAGTTGAAAACTAAGAACGAAGAGAATCTTCAGAGATGATGGCCTTCAGATGATCGAAAAAGGAAAACAACTCCTGAAATGCTCCGAATGGGTATGAAAAGAATTTCTCACAATCAAAACCGATTTGAGTGGATGGCATCAAGCTTGCTACAAATCTTTAAGAGAACGGACAAGGATTTAGGAAAAATTCTTCTTCGGCCTTTCAATATTGAGAATGATGATGAGAACCACCATGACAATTGATGAGACACTCTGTAATAATGAAGAATATAAATGTTGAACCAACGATGAAAATGTTTTGAAAGCGGTCTTGGAGAAGGAATATGACCGATGATAATTCATTCTTAGATCAAACTTTGAAAAAGAATTTGAGAATAACTCCGGAAAGATTAGAAGAGTCAGGTAAGATCCTGGCGAAAGACATGTGGGATAGGGCCCACTCAAAAGATACATCGTTGAAAGATTTAAAAGAGAGATTGCACCGGTTGAATTAAATGGCTCAAAAGAGATAACAGCCTCGAGATATCTTGAACAGATAAGGAATGAAAACATTTATCTCCTGAGATATCTTCAGCACTCCGGAACAAATGAATAGCGAGAGGTGGATGATTAAGAGATGCACCGACATGAGAAAACATTTGAAACGAGGAAAGGATATGATCGGCAAAGCTTGACTTGAATCCACCGGAGAGGAAAGAGAACGAAGAATGATGAACTTGAAGCTCCGTTTGTATCTTCCTAAGAATCACCGGATAAGAGCATTGACGGAAAGAATGAAGAAACTTCACATCCATAAGATGGATACTTGATTCAGAAATCTGAGTCCTTGAAGAAAAAGGGGTGGGTGGGCAGGAAAAAAAGGCAACTTGGGGACAGATGAAATGAACAACGTTGGGGAAACCGAGAGGTGATCTTGCGGATGTTGAAATGATCGGATCCACTTGAAGAGAAACACACCGGTTGAAAAGGATTGACATGACAATCTTGATTATCATGAAGGATTAGTATTCACATATAAATATGAGAACACCGCTTAGGAAAGGTATGGAATCCACACTTGACATTGAAGCAACTCAAATACCACAAACAAAAACAAAAAAAGGATTGGCTTGCAAAATAAGCCGGAAACAAACATATGATAGATCCGATATCGTATCATGTGTCTGTTGGAAAGATATCCTACGTGATACTTGAATTCCCACATATAAACTCCCGAAACTTTCTGGTTATGCAATCAGGTGTTGGGTATACATGGGAAGCATAATATCTCACCCAAACTAACAATTCCTACATCCAGTTGTATCCATCCTTCAACACATAACCAAGAAACCTTCGGAAATCGTGTACTTCAACCTTCGAAAAGCATCCGTTATACGAGTTATGGCAATACTCCCGAACTCTCGCCCTAGTATTGGGTGGCGTCTAGGTTATCTCACCAACAACTGCATAAAAGAGATTTTCGATGTCGACGAACTCAGGTATTCCAAAACTGCAATGATAAAATTGTGACGACAACACCTCAGAGCTCAACTCCTCGGGACACTGCCACAACCCCTAAATGTCAGGAGGCACCAAGAACAATGTTCTCATCACAAGACTATCGGAACGATTCCAAGATACCCGCGTGATCCTAAAAAAATTTAGTGAAATTTGAGGAGAGGAAAGTCAAAACTTCTACGTCAGGAGGCCTCACCAGATCGACGAAGGGATTGAGGAGTAAAAAGAATCCTACTCTCCGATATATATAATCCTAAGACTCAAAACATTTTTGTTCTAGACTCAACAACGTCAGCGATTTGATCAAGCAGGTGGCTCCTAAGTCGGGGATGGCTCTAATTACCAACTTGTAACACCCACAATGAGGCTATATCTCCCATGTGTCGGGGCACGACTTAGAGGCATAGCCGCATGGTAGTTTTGTCGCAAGAGGGGTAATCTTCACGCAATCCCATGTACTGAATAAGGAAGGGATAAAGAGTTGGCTTACAATCGCCACTTCACACAAATCACAAGTTAAACATACATCATCCAGAATACAATCAAGGTTCGACTACGGAACCAAAATAAAAGAAGAAAACCCCAAATGCTAGATCCTCGATCGTCCCAACTGGGCACCACTACTAATCATCCAGAAAAGACAAATAACAACAACCAAGATCTTCATCAAGCTCCCACTTGAGCTCGGTTGCGTCACCTTGAAAGTGCAACTATCCCTAGGTAGTTTTGGTAATTCCTAACAACATATAGCTCATTGAGCTAATGCTATTTGAAGATTAATATCTCAGGAAAGCTCAATGATTGGCATGGCATGGATGAGAAAAGTGGACCCCTCAAAATGCCAAGGATAAAGGATTGGCTCAAGTTCGAATCTCAAGACTCTACATTTTCTATTTTAGTGATCCAAGATCACATTGAGTCTATAGGAAAATGTTGGGGAACGTAGCAGAGTTTTAAAATTTTCTACGCACCATCAAGATCAATCTATGGAGTCATCTAGCAATGAGGGAGAGAGGAGTGCATCTACATACCCTTGTAGATCGCGCGCGGAAGCGTTCAAGGGAACGGGGTTGATGGAGTCGTACTCGTCGTGATCCAAATCACCGATGACCTAGCGCCGTACGGACGGCACCTCCGCGTTCAACACATGTACTTTTGGGAAGACGTCTCCTCCAACTTGATCCAGCAAGGGGGAAGGAGAGGTTCATGAAGATCCAGCAGCACGACGGTGTGGTGGTGGAAGCAACGGCGATCTCGGCAGGGCTTCACCAAGCTCAGGGAGATGGAGGAGTGTCACGGGAGGGAGAGGGAGGCGCCAGGGGCTAGGGTGCGGTTGCCCTCCCTCCCCCCACTATATATAGGGTCCCTAGGGGGGGGCGCCGGCCGGAGGAGATCCAATCTCCAAGGGGGGGCGGCGGCCAAGGGGGTGGCTTGCCCCCCAAGCCAAGTGGGGCGCCCCCACCCCTAGGGTTTCCAACCCTAGGCGTAGGGGAGGCCCAAGGGGGGCGCACCAGCCCACTAGGGGCTGGTTCCCCTCCCAATTCAGCACATGGGGCCCTCTGGGATAGGTGGCCCCACCCGGTGGACCCCCGGGACCCTTTCGGTGGTCCCGGTACAATACCGATTAGCCCCGAAACTTTCCCGATGGCCGAAACTTGACTTTCTATATATAAATCTTCACCTCCAGACAATTCTGGAACTCCTCGTGACGTCCGGGACCTCATCCGGGACTCCGAACAACTTTCGGGTTACCGTATACTAATATCTCAACAACCCTAGCATCACCGAATCTTAAGTGTGTAGACCCTACGGGTTCGGGAGACACGCAGACATGACCGAGACGAATCTCCGGTCAATAACCAACAACGGGATCTGGATACCCATGTTGGCTCCCACATGCTCCTCGATGATCTCATCGGATGAACCACAATGTCGAGGATTCAATCAATCCCTATACAATTCCCTTTGTCAATCGGTACGTTACTTGCCCGAGACTCGATCGTCGGTATCCCAATACCTCGTTGAATCTCGTTACCAGCAAGTCACTTTACTCGTCCAGTAATGCATGATCCTGTGATCAACCACTTGGTCACATTGAGCTCATTATGATGATGCATTATCGACTGGGCCCAGAGATACCTCTCCGTCATACGGAGTGACAAATCCCAGTCTCGATTCGTGCCAACCCAACAGACACTTTCGGAGATACCTGTAGTGTACCTTTATAGTCACCCAGTTATGTTGTGATGTTTGGCACACCCAAAGCACTCCTACAGTATCCGGGAGTTGCACAATCTCATGGTCTACGGAAATGATACTTGACATTCGGAAAAGCTACAGCAAACGAACTACACGATCTTTGAGCTATGCTTAGGATTGGGTCTTGTCCATCACATCATTCTCCTAATGATGTGATCCCGTTATCAATGACATCCAATGTCCATAGTCAGGAAACCATGACTATCTTTTGATCAACGAGCTAGTCAACTAGAGGCTCACTAGGGACGTGTTGTGGTCTATGTATTCACACATGTATTACGATTTCTGGATAACACAATTATAGCATGAACAATAGACAATTATCATGAACAAAGAAATATAATAATAACCATTTTATTATTGCCTCTAGGGCATATTTCCAACAGTCTCCCACTTGCAGTAGAGTCAATAGTCTAGTTACATTGTGATGAACCGAACACCCATGCAGTTCTGGTGTTGATCATGTTTTGCTCTAGGGAGAGGTTTAGTCAACGGATCTGCCACATTCAGGTCCGTATGTACTTTACAAATATCTATGTCTCCATTTTGAACACTTTCACAAATGGAGTTGAAGCGACGCTTGATATGCCTGGTCTTCCTGTGAAACCTGGGCTCCTTGGCAAGGGCAATAGCTCCAGTGTTGTCACGGAAGAGAGTCATCGGGCCCGACGCATTGGGTATGACTCCTAGGTCGGTAATGAACTCCTTCACCCAGATTGCCTCTTGTGCTGCCTCCGAGGCTGCCATGTACTCCGCTTCACATGTAGATCCCGCCATAACGCTTTGCTTGCAACTGCACCAGCTTACTGCCCCACCATTCAAAATATACACGTATCCGGTTTGTGACTTAGAGTCATCTAGATCTGTGTCGAAGCTAGCATCGACGTAACCCTTTACAACGAGCTCTTCGTCACCTCCATAAACGAGAAACATATCCTTAGTCCCCTTTAGGTACTTCAGGATATTCTTGACCGTTGTCCAGTGTTCCATGTTGGGATTACTTTGGTACCTTCCTACCAAACTTACGGCAAGGTTTACATCAGGTCTGGTACACAGCATAGCATACATGATAGACCCTATGGCCGAGGCATAGGGGACGACACTCATCTTTTCTCTATCTTCTGCCGTGGTCGGGCATTGAGCCATGCTCAATCTCGTACCTTGCAATACAGGCAAGAACCCCTTCTTTTGAACTTCTTCAATATCTTGTCAAGGTACGTACTCTGTGAAAGACCAATGAGGCGTCTCGATCTATCTCTATAGATCTTGATGCCTAATATATAAGGAGCTTCTCCAAGATCCTTCATTGAAAAACACTTGTTCAAGTAGGCCTTTATGCTTTCCAAGAATTCTGTATCATTTCCCATCAACAGTATGTCATCCACATACAATATGAGAAATGCTACAGAGCTCCCACTCACTTTCTTGTAAATGCAGGATTCTCCATAAGTCTGCATAAACCCAAATGCTTTGATCATCTCATCAAAACGAATGTTCCAACTCCGAGATGCTTGCACCAGCCCATAAATCGAGCGTTGGAGCTTGCACACCTTGTCAGCATTCTTAGGATCGACAAAACCTTCTGGCTGCATCATATACAATTCTTTCTTAAGGAAACCATTAAGGAATGCCGTTTTGACGTCCATTTGCCATATCTCATAATCATAGAATGCGGCAATTTCTAACATGATTCAGATGGACTTCAGCTTCGCTACGGGTGAGAAAGTCTCGTCGTAGTCAACCCCTTGAACTTGTCGATAACCCTTAGCGACAAGCCGAGCTTTATAGATGGTCACATTACCATCCGCGTCTGTCTTCTTCTTAAAGATCCATTTATTTTCTATGGCTCGCCGATCATTGGGAAAGTCAGTCAAAGTCCATACTTAGTTTTCATACATGGATCCTATCTTGGATTTCATGGCTTCCAGCCATTTATCGGAATCTGGGCCCGCCATCGCTTCTTCATAGTTCGAAGGTTCACCGTTGTCTAACAGCATGCTTTCCAGGACAGGGTTGTCGTACCACTCTGGTGCGGAACGTGTCCTCGTGGACCTACGAAGTTCAGTACCAACTTGATCTGAAGTTTCATGATCATCATCATTAACTTCCTCTCTAGTCGGTGCAGGCACCTCAGGAACAATTTCTTGAGCTGCGCCACTTACCGGTTCAAGAGGTAATACTTCATCGAGTTCTACTTTCCTCCCACTTATTTCTTTTGAGAGAAACTCTTTCTCTAGAAAGGATCCATTCTTGGCAACAAAGATCTTGCCTTCGGATCTGAGGTAGAAGGTATACCCAATAGTTTCTTTAGGGTATCCTATGAAGACGCATTTTTCCGACTTGGGTTCGAGCTTTTCAGGTTGAAGTTTCTTGACATAAGCATCGCATCCCCAAACTTTTAGAAACGACAGCTTAGGTTTCTTCCCAAACCATAATTCATATGGTGTCGTCTCAACGGATTTCGACAGAGCCCTATTTAAAGTGAATGCGGCAGTCTCTAAAGCGTAGCCCCAAAATGACAACGGTAAATCGGTAAGAGACATCATAGATCGCACCATATCCAATAGAGTGCAATTACGACGTTCAGACACACCATTACGCTGAGGTGTTCCAGGCGGCGTGAGTTGTGAAGCTATTCCACATTTCCTTAAGTGTGTGCCAAATTCGTGACTCAAGTATTCTCCCCCATGATCTGATCGCAAGAACTTGATTTTTCTGTCACGTTGATTATCAACCTCACTCTGAAATTCCTTGAACTTTTCAAAGGTCTCAGACTTTTGTTTCATTAAGTAGACATACCCATATCTACTCAAGTCATCAGTGAGGGTGAGAACATAACGATAGCCACCGCGAGCCTCAACACTCATTGGACCGCACACATCAGTATGTATAATTTCCAATAAGTTGGTTGCTCGCTCCATTGTTCCTGAGGACGGGGTCTTGGTCATTTTACCCATGAGGCATGGTTCGCACGTGTCAAATGATTCATAATCAAGAGACTCCAAAAGTCCATCTGCATGGAGCTTCTTCATGCGTTTGACTATCATTATCAACCTCATGTATTACGATTTCCGGATAACACAATTATAGCATGAACAATAGACAATTATCATGAACAAAGAAATATAATAATAACCATTTTATTATTGCCTCTAGGGCATATTTCCAACAGTCTCCCACTTGCACAATCCCTATACAATTCCCTTTGTCAATCGGTACGTTACTTGCCCGAGACTCGATCGTCGGTATCCCAATACCTCGTTGAATCTCGTTACCAGCAAGTCACTTTACTCGTCCAGTCATGCATGATCCTGTGATCAACCACTTGGTCACATTGAGCTCATTATGATGATGCATTATCGACTGGGCCCAGAGATACCTCTCCGTCATACGGAGTGACAAATCCCAGTCTCGATTCGTGCCAACCCAACAGACACTTTCGGAGATACCTGTAGTGTACCTTTATAGTCACCCAGTTATGTTGTGATGTTTGGCACACCCAAAGCACTCCTACAGTATCCGGGAGTTGCACAATCTCATGGTCTAAGGAAATGATACTTGACATTCGGAAAAGCTACAGCAAACGAACTACACGATCTTTGAGCTATGCTTAGGATTGGGTCTTGTCCATCACATCATTCTCCTAATTATGTGATCCCGTTATCAATGACATCCAATGTCCATAGTCAGGAAACCATGACTATCTTTTGATCAACGAGCTAGTCAACTAGAGGCTCACTAGGGACGTGTTGTGGTCTATGTATTCACACATGTATTACGATTTCCGGATAACACAATTATAGCATGAACAATAGACAATTATCATGAACAAAGAAATATAATAATAACCATTTTATTATTGCCTCTAGGGCATATTTCCAACAGAAAAGCCAATACTATCAAGGAGGGATGAGGTGTTGCTTAATGATGTTCTTGCTCAAAATGCTTAGTGATATGCTCCAAAACCCTCAACTACTTTCTCACATCCACATATGACCTAAACCAAAAGTCAAACTCAGCCCCACCGATTCTTCCTATCCGGCGCCACCGAGTTTCAAATGTCATAGCCACTGCCACAAACCCTAGGCAAATCTGTCTCACCGATAGGGATCTCGGTCTCACCGAGATGGGGTTGTAGTCTCTCTATTTCCCTTCATAACATTTTGGTCTCACCGAGATGAGCGATCGGTCCCACCGAGATTGCAATGTAAACTCTCTGTTTTCCCTTCGTAATGTTTCGGTCTCACCAAATGAGCGATCGGTCCCACCAAGTTTACCTGACCAACTCTCCGGTTAGCTTATTACCAAAATCAGTCTCACCGAGTTTGTGTAATCGGTCTCACCGAGATTACGTTATGCCCTAACCCTAATCATATCGATCCTACCGAGTTGCATGTCGGTCCCACCGAAAACCCTAATGGTCACTAGCTTTGCTAAATCAGGCAGACCGAGTTTAACCATTTGGTCCCACCGAGTTTGGGAAGTTATGTGTAATGGTTAGATTTTGTGTGGAGGCTATATATACCCCTCCACCTCCTCTTCATTCATAGAGAGAACCATCAGAACAAACCTACACTTCCAACCTATTTTTTCTGAGGGAGAGCCATCAGAGCAAACCTACACTTCCAACCTATATTTTATGAGAGAGAACCACCTACACTTGTGTTGAGACCAAGATATTCCATTCCTACCATATGAATATTGATCTCTAGCCTTCCCCAAGTTGCTTTCAACTCAAATCTTCTTTCCACCAAATCCATATCCTGTGAGAGAGAGTTGAGTGTTGGGAAGACTATCGTTTGAAGCACAAGAGCAAGGAGTTCATCATCAACACACCATTTGTTACTTCTTGGAGAGTGGTGTCTCCTAGATTGGCTAGGTGTCACTTGGGAGCCTCCGACAAGATTGTGGAGTTAAACCAAGGAGTTTGTAAGGGCAAGGAGATCGCCTACTTCGTGAAGATCTACCGCTAGTGAGGCAAGTCCTTTGTGGGCGATGGCCATGGTGGGATAGACAAGGTTGCTTCTTCGTGGACCCTTCGTGGGTGGAGCCCTCCGTGGACTCGTGCAACCGTTACCCTTCGTGGGTTGAAGTCTCCATCAACGTGGATGTACGATATCACCACCTACCGGAACCACGACAAAAACATCCGTGTCTCCAATTGCGTTTGAATCCTCCAAACCCTTCCCTTTACATTCTTGCAAGTTACATGCTTTACTTTCTGCTGCTCATATACTCTATGCATGCTTGCTTGAATTGTGTTAAGATTGCTTGACTTGTCCAAAGTTGCTAAAATCTGCCAAGAACTAAAATTGGGAAAAGGCTAGATTTTTATTTGGTCAAGTAGTCTAATCACCCCCCTCTAGACATACTTTCGATCCTACAAGTGGTATCAGAGATTTGGCTCCATTTGCTTTGATTTTCATAGCTTTTGGAAGTCATAGCCTTGGTTTCACAACCTAGGAGAGTATGGCGTCTAGCGTGGGAAATTACCACCGTAGAGGTCCTTAGTTTGATGGCACTAATTTTGCTAGTTGGAGGCATAAGATGAAGATGCATATTCTTGGACATAACCCCCTTTTGGGCTATTGTATGTGTTGTCTTGCAAGGTGAATTCTTTGATGGGAAAGAACCGAATCGTGAAGCTACCATAGAAGAGTTGAAGATGCTACAATATAATGCTCAAGCTTGTGATATCCTCTTCAACGGACTGTGCCCCGAAGAATTCAACAAAATCAGCCGTCTTGAGAATGCAAAGGAAATTTGGGATACTTTGATTGATATGCACGAAGGTACCGACTCCGTCAAGGAATCCAAGTTGGATGTGCTTCAAAGTCAACTTGACAAGTTCAAAATGAAGGATGGTGAAGGTGTCGCTGAAATGTCTCTAGGCTTGCTCTTATCACAAATGAGATTGTCGGCTTAGGAAGTGAAGAGATGACAGACAAATTCATCATGAAGAAGATCCTAAGAGCCTTGGATGGAAAATACGATACCGTATGCACATTGATCCAAATGATGCCAAATTACAAAGATCTCAAGCCAACAGAAGTCATTGGAAGAATTGTTGCTCATGAGATGTCACTCAAGGATAAGGAGGAGCTCCATAACAAGTCAAGTGGTGCTTACAAAGCCTCATGTGAAGCTCCCACATCATCAAGTGAGAAACAAACCTTCAATGAAGAATTGAGCCTAATGGTGAAGAACTTCAACAAGTTCTACAAGAATAGAAGTAAAGAGAGAAGTTCCAAGTCAAGGTCCTACGATGACAAAAGATCTTATAGTCGAGAGCGAAACTGCTACAATTGTGGAAGACCCGGACACTACTCCAATGAGTGTATGGCTCGCCACAAGAGAAGAGAAGATTCTCCCAAAAGAAGAAGTAGAAGAGAAGAATCACCATCGAGGGAGAGAAGGAGTAGGGATGATCGTTATGAACTAAGACCCTCTCGGAGAAGCAAGGATTCGGAAAGGAAGGACAAGTCATCAAGGAGCTACGAAAAACGAAGACATCAAGCTCATGTTGGTGAATGGGTATATGGGTCCGACTCTGACAGTCACTCCGAGAGAAGCTATCACTCTGAATCCGAATAAACTCAAGATGAAGGTGTTGCCCGTCTTGCACTTGTGTCAACCAACTCCTACGACATATTTGATTCACCAAATGAAGGAATTGGAAGATGCTTCATGGCCAAAGGTCCAAAGGTATCACACCCCGAGTATGTTGATTTCAATAGTGATGGAGATGACTTGTTAGGTGATGATGATTTACTTGTTGACAACTCTAGTGATGAATACTATTATGAAACGTCAATTAATCATGCTAATCAATATCAAACGAATGACAATGATAAGGAGAAGATTGAGTCTCTAACTGAAGAATAAAAACTCTTAAGTTAGCTCATGAAACTATCTTAGGAGATCATCAAGAACTTTTAAGGACTCATGAGAAATTACGTTTTGAGAAGCTCAATCTTGAGCAAGAGCATGAGTTCTTAAAGGCAATCAATGATGATCTTCGCAAGAAAAGTTCTTCTTACATTGCAAAGCGTTTACTCTTATCCACTTACACGCCTCAAGTCAAGTCTAGTAACAAGAACAAGAAGGATTCTTCCTCTAGTAGTAACAATAATCATGCTAAATCCAATGTTGTTGCTTCTAGTAGTTCTCTTGATTCCACTAATGATTCTCTTAGCCAAGTTACACTTGAGCAAGAAAATAGCTTATTAAAGGGAATCATAGAGAAAGCTGTTTACAAGAGCCTTGCCGGGAGTAAGCAATTTGAGGAAATTGTACGCAAGCAAGGAAGGCACCGGAAGAATCAAGGTATTGGTTTTGAACGAAAGTTCAATGCCAATGGAGTTGAGTGGGAAGAAGATCAATACCCCAAGATGAAGGTTGTTCCTCCACAAGAGAAGTATGATCCTACTTCTTCCGAAGGGACACAAGCTCAAGATGATGTTCCACCACAAGACCACAAGCAAAAAGGCAAGGACAAGCTTCAAGAGGAAATTTATGCATTTGAAGAAGCTCCTAAGGCCTTGGTCAAGTGGGTTCCCAAGACTACATCAAGTTCCACTTCATCAAGTACAACTACAACTCCGAGGATTCCCATCAAGATGGTGTGGATCCCGAAGAAGAAGAACTAGAGAGTTCTTGAGGGTGACTCCGCCAACATACTTCACTCTTATCATTTTGGCAAGAACAAGTGCAATCAACTTCCACATCTTGCACTAGTTCAAGGAGTCACTAACCCTCTTGTTGGTAAGACAAGGGACAAGGTAACCTAATTCTTTCATGGACATCATATTGTGTGTGCATCACTCTATGTCTATCGATATCCTTGTTTGTTCCTTATGGGACTAACCCGTGTAGGTATTGAAAATGCATTTCACTCCAAAGGATAGCTCAGAATGATCTACATCAACTTAGAGCATCCACATCTTCAACACCTACATGAAGTCATCATGGACAAAACCCAAGGTTAGTTCATCCCTCTTAGGGGGGATCTCACATCTAGGGGGAGCTTTGCTCTAACAATTGAGTTAAAGCAACTCTAATGGTGTGAACAGAACAATGCTTTATGTAAAAGTGGTAACCCCACTTGTGCTTAAACGATGAGTATGACCTATGATCAAATGTTCTCATTTGACTCCTAAGTCAATATACTCATATATAGATGACCTAGTCATTGCCAATTGCTTGATAGATGCTAGAATTGTTTGTGCATGCTTTGCCACATATTTCATTTGTCATTTTATTGTGTGAGCATGTTGGTTGCATAATTTACTCATTCGAGGGCATCCACTTGTTGTTTTGATTGATTGGTTTCCTTTTCTTTTGGCCAAGTGGATGGACAAGAATGCCTAAGAACCTTCTCTATCTATCTATGCTTTTCTCGTCTCAAACTCTATTCATGCTGCATCACAAAGTTTGATCAAGTCAGATTCGAACCACTCTGTGTGAGGAGCACTCGGAGTCCCCGATTCGTCATAGACTTAAAAATCCAAAACTTCTTTGTGCGTTTCGGTCTGACCGATTCATCCATTTCGGTCATACCGAGATCACTAAGTCGATCTAGGTTTTCAATCTCGATGCAACCCAATTGAACTTTTCGGTCACACCGAGTTTCAGTAACTGCTTGCAGTTATGAATCTCAGTGCCACCGAGTTGTTCCACTCGGTCACACCTACAGGGTCAGGCTATATATATCCACGGGTCAAATTTTGGAAAACTTTCCGAACCTCCTCGCCCGCACTTAGCCTGCTCTGCCTCCCTGGGTCTCTGGATCATCCTCCTCGTCGCCAACCGCCTCCTGTCCCTGGTCTCCACCGCCATCATCGGGATCGTCTCCGCCGTTGCCGCCGTAGCAAGTTCATCGCTGAACTAGGGTATGGACTTGAACTTCGTGCTGTTCTAAATCTGATTCCCCAGCACATTGCTTTGCCATGTATCTTGCCATGATTGAGATCATTCTATCCATCGAAAACACTCCGTAGTTTAGTCATGAATTGAAAATTTAGGGTTAGGTTTCTGCCGAAACCATCTCGGACCGACCGAGTTGATGAAATCGGTTCCATCGATTTGGCTCAGGCTATTGCACATGTGATTCTCGGTCTGACCGAGAATTGCAAATCGGTGTGACCGACTTCAGTACTTTGTGAAACCCTAGTAGTCTCGGTGCCACCGAACTGTGAATCAGTCTGACCGAGTTCACTAGTTTAGGTTCCAAAAGCTGCTCCGGTATCACCGAGTTTGCAAGTCGGTATATCCGAAATGCTTTCTGTGGAAAACTAAAACTAAGTTTTTAACTCGTTCTTTTGCAAAAACCTCTGTAATTTGTGATGCTCATCCACTCTACCTCATCTATAATCTATACACAGGGTCTGCTGTCAGTGTTTGCATCATGTCAGATCAGAGTGACAGTCAGAACAAGTCTGAGGAACAGGTTCACTTGAGTGAGGGCACTAGTCCCTCTAGCAACTCAGATGATAGAAGCAGGAGCACACCCAACAATCTGCCAAAGGCTGCCACAAGGGCTAGCAAGAAAAGAACCTCAGAGTCAGAGGATGAGGACTATGTTGCCGAGGAAGAAGAAACCACCTCAAAGAGGAAAGTCCTGGAAAAGGAATATGGCACAGCTGCTGCCACTAAGCCAGGGATGAAGCAAAAGGTTCCTGCCAAGAGAGCTCCAATGTCAAAAGCCAGAACATCTACTCAAGAGACTTTGGGATCTGCACCCAAAGAGCAGGTTGTGGCAGAAAAGAAAAGAAAGGAAAGGGTCAAGAAGACCACTGCCAGAGTGCTTGTGAGATCTTCAATAATGAAAGACTCTGAAGAAGAGGAAGAGGAAGAGGATGCTGCACCGGCACCTAAAGCCCAGAAGCTTATGGGAGATGCCATAAGATCAGGGGCTGCTCCATCTAAGCCCAAAGGAACTTCTAAGCCAGCTGCTCCAAAACCCAAAACTGCACCCAAGAGGAGCACCAGGAACATCCCAGTAGCAGAGAAGAACAAAGCCCCAATGCATGAAGCTACAATGGAAGAAGAAGATGATTCTGATGTCTTGAGGAAATTGAAGCCAAAAATTCCAGATCACAATGATGCTCATCCAGTAGCTGAAAACATGAAGATAAGGTAGGACTTTGGTCTAAGGCTATGGAGAGAGTCTGATCCATATGCCACCAGGAGAAGGACTGTTATGGACTACAGGTTCCATACAAAGGAACATCAGGACTTCTATGAGACTATCTTGCTTGACAAGAAGCCCATAGTGTGTGACATGAGATGGGTCGATTGGGCATTCATTGAGGAAAATGAGGATCACTTCCCTGGTGTATATGACAGCTTCAAGGCTTGTGGAGTTGATGAGTTTGTGGCTCAGAAGCTCACAAAATGGAATGATGAGCTCATCATGCAATTCTACTCCACAGCTCACTTCTACCCAGATGGAAGGATTGTCTGGATGTCTGAAGGTACTAGGTACCAGTCCACATTTGCAGAATGGGCTAAGTTGATCAATGCCCCAGAAGAGAGTGAATATGACTTGGATAACTACGCCAAGAAGAAGAAGGATCACAACTGTCGGAGTAAATGACCACGGGTAGCCTAGGCGGCTCCCCCTGGCCTTTCTGAAAAAATTACGAGCCGATTCGGCCCTCAAGAATCCAAGACACGGGGCCGCCTTCCCCTTGCCAGCTGTCTCCCAGGCCGGCTATCGGAAGGCGGTCCGACTTCAGCCCTCATGAAGAAAGCCGCGGGAGGGCCGGCTCCAAGAAGCCGGCCGCGAGAACGCCAACTCCTAGAAGCCAGCTCCCACAAAGCGGTCAAGATTGTACCCTCGAAGTCTGCATCCACATAACGGCGATGTGACGGGGCGTGGCTACAGTGAAGCCTGCCACCCCTGAATCCCGGAGCACGCCTGGCGCAGTGTGCCGTACGGGTGGCCATGAACCGTCCGGCGCGGCACTGTTGCTATGTTGACCCTGATGTCATCCACGACGGGCTGCCAGCGCGGCCCATGGGCGGTGGGCCCCTTCGGGCAGAGAGACACCCGAAGGCGGTCAGGCCTCCCCCAGTGGGCCCAAGATAGAGCCGGCTCCCCACAGCCGGCTTTCCACTTCCCTCGAAGAAGACGCCCCATTAAGGAGACAAGACACGGTGAGGCTACAACGATCACCCGCCGGACGGCGGCACTGTAGCCAGGCCCACCTCGGCGAAGCCCTCATCACCAAGATTGAGCAACAGCAACCAGCCCCCGACAAGGCCCTGGACAGTGGGGCCTGCCTGTCGACCAAGGAGCCGGCAGCCGGCGGAACCCCCTAGCCAGCGGGCCCCAGCAGTCGGCGCAGAAGTCGGCGAGTGTAGACACAGACGGCTGGGCCCCACGCCCAGCCGGATTACCATTGTACCCCCGGGGGGTAGGCCTATATAAACCCCCCGGGACACCCCTGCAAAGGGTTGATCCCTGCTAGTCTTAGACACCACATAGGGAGGAGAAGAGAGCAAGCCGTGCCCTTCTTCCTCCTCTCGCCGAACAGCTCAAGGAGCATCGTGTAGCTACTTGTTCATCTAGTGATCATGCGGAGACCCCGCAGAGCAGCAGTAGGGGTGTCATCTCCACGGAGAGCCCCAAAGCTGGGTAAGATTCGCCGGCGTGCATGTCTTCGCCTCATCCCGTTTCCAGGCACCGGCGACGTCTTACTGGCTCCCACAATGATAAGCCACCCATTGGCATATGTCGCACCTACCACCCGACATTTGGCGCCAACCGTGGGGCTAGGTGCACCGTCGTCCGGAGACCTGTTCTAGACGGGAACCCTCTTACTCCCCCGCGAGCGTAGCCAGCCCGGCACGCCCGATGGCGCTTGCCACGACGAGCCGCAAGGCGTCACCAACGTCTGTGCGGCGAGCGTTCTCGCCGATCTCCTTGACAAGACCCTCATCTCTGACGAGCTCGCCTCCGACGTGGGCACCGACCACCTCGTCAACCTCCTCGGCCAGCTCCACGTCTCCGGCGAGCCTGCTGTGGACTTGGAGTCAGTTGCCTCCACGGACCAAATGCTTGTCGACTCCGACACGGCCTCACTCGACACTTTCCCCACCAACGTCACGATCTACAACGACCCGCTTCCCCGGGCCGATGGCTGCGACGATGTCACCACCGAGGTGATGGTCATCGGCCATGGCGGCGCTTCAAACGAGAGCACCCACGACGCCCCACATGCGGCGGTCCATGACTTGTCCATCCCCCTCCCTGCCGATGCCGACACTGAAGCACTAGAGGCTCGCCGCCGCGCCCTCCTCGCGGAGGGCCGGAAGTTGGTTTCCATGAGACGCCTCGCTGAGGCCCACCGACGCGAAGCCGACCGCGCCGCCTTTGGCACGCCGCCCCCAAGCGGCCCCAGCCGGGCCGGCGTTGTCAGACAGCGCGGCGCTGTCGTCGCCGATACGCTAGGAGTCGACTGTCCAGTCTACGCCACTCCACTCGAGAACCTGCGTGCCGCCCAGGCAGCCGTAGATGAGCTAGATGGACTGGGGGCCGAAGAACTCCCCCACATGACCCGACGCATCCAGCAGCTAATCGATGCAGCCGCGCAGCGGCACGAAGCCGACGCCTGCGCGGAAAGCCCTCCCCCGCGCCGAGATCATGGCGCGACGTCCCGGACGCCGACTACGGGAAAAACCCGCGCGCGGCGCGAGAAATAGCCGGCTGCTAGCCGAAGCCGAACCCGAGTCTCCATCGAGCGAGACGTAGAAGGCCACCCCCGGGCCGTGGAGTGGCGGGGCAACCCGCCTCCGCCTCGGCCCCGTGGAGAGAGATATCCCACCCCACCGTCTGTTGCGCATCCGACTCTCAGCGGCCTGCTAGGTCGCCGCGAAGGAGTCGGCGAGAACGACGCCCGCCATCGGATCGACCGCCTAGCGCGATCCCTAGCGCTGGAAGAAGAAGATGATGTCGGCCCGCCTTGCTTCGGCCCCCGCATCCGCGACGAGCCTTTCCCCAAAGGGTTCTCGCTCCCAAGAGACACGCCCAAGTACAATGGCTCCGTGAAGCCGGAAGATTGGCTGATCGACTACTCCACGGCGGTTAGCATAGCCAACAGCAACAGGTGCGTTGACGTGAAGTATGTGCCCCTCATGCTGCAGGGCACGGCGCGGACCTGGCTCAACAGCCTCAAGCCATACAGAATCAAACGCTGGCTAGACTTCACAGAAGCCTTCGTCGGCAACTTCACCAGCACCTACAAGCGGGCTCCCAAGCCCAGACAGCTCTCTTTGTGCGTACAAGGCCCCGCCGAGTCCACTCGCGACTACCTCACGCGTTGGGCCGAGCTCCGCAACTCTTGCGAAGGGGTGCACGAGGTGCAAGCCATAGAATACTTCACTTCCGGGTGCCGAGAAGGCACCCTCCTCAAGCACAAGCTCCTCTGCGATGAGCCGACTACCCTCGACGAGCTTCTGGTCATAGCGGACAAGTACGCCACCGCCGACTCCTCAATGAAGACCAACTCCGGGTAGACGCGTCTGGGAAGGTACTCAACCCGGCGCCCAAGACGCCGGCTGGGGACTCCAGCCAATGCCCACACCAGAACGACCACAAGCGCAAGGGCCCCGTGCCGCCTTCCACCAGTCGGCAGGTGGCCACAGTCGAAGACGAGCAGCCCGAAGGGCGGCCCGCACCCAAGAAGCAGAGGGGCGGCAAGCCGGCTTGGCAGCCGGCCTTCTCCTACGAGCAGACTCTTGATGCCCCGTGCAAGTTCCACAGCGGCGCGAAGCCGTCCAACCACACGACCCGGAAGTGCCACTGGCTCACCCGAATCTCCAAAGGCGAAGGGCTCACGCCGCCTCCGCCTGCCGGTCCGCCGCCTCTGGCTCCGCAGCCACCCATCGCTCGGCCCGCAGTCGGAGCCGTGCACGATGAGTTCCCCGACGAGCATGCCACCTATGTCATATTTACAAGCCAGCCCGAAGACCGGCGCAGTAAACGCCGAGAGCACCAAGAAGTCAGCATTGTCGCTGCCAACCCCGCCGAGCACATGCACTGGTCAGAAAAACCTATCAGCTGGAGCCGGGCCGACCACCCAGAGGTGATGCCGTCTCCCGGCTCTTATGCGTTGGTTTTGGATGCCACCCTTGAAACGGATAGACGCGCCGCCCGTTTCTCCCGAGTGCTGATAAACGGCGGGAGCGGCATCAACATCCTGTACCGTGACACCCTGTAGAAGCTGAATGTCAAGACGAAGCAACTCATGCCTACTCGGACTGTGTTCCATGGCATCGTACCCGGCCTGTCCTGCGCCCCCATTGGCAAGATCAAGATTGATGTACTTTTTGGGGACAAGGAGCATTTCCGCCGGGAAGCGATCTGGCTTGAAGTGGTGGACCTGGAGAGCCCCTACCATGCATTACTTGGCCGACCTACCTTGGCCGGGTTCATGGCAGTTCCCCACTATGCATACCTCAAGATGAAGATGCCGAGCACCAAGGGCATCATCACCATAGCCGGCGATTACAAGAAGTCCTCCGAGTGCGCAGCAGCCAGCAGCCGGCTGGCCGAGTCCCTTGTGATTGCCGAAGAAAAGAAGATGTTGGACCGAGTTGTGGCCATGGCCGGCAAACAGTCGGCCTTGTCCCCCGATCCCAAGGAGCATGATGCTCAAGGATCTTTCCAGCCGGCCAAGGAGATGAAGAAGATACCTCTTGACCCCGAGCACCCAGAGAGGTTTGCTGTCATTGGGGCAAACCTAAGTAGCAAATAGGAAGGCGAGCTCGCCAATTTCCTCCGTGTGAATCGGGACATCTTTGCATGGTGCCCCAAGGACATGCCGGGTGTTCCGAAGGAATTCGCCGAGCACAAACTACACGTCCGAGAAGACGCAAAACCAGTCAAACAACCCCTCCGCCGACTGTCGGAGGAGAAGAGAAGGATTGTAGGAGAGGAGATAGCCCGGCTTCTGGCAGCCAGCTTCATTATGGAAGTTTTCTTTCCAGAGTGGCTCGCCAACCCGGTCCTCGTGCTAAAGAAGAACAACAAGTGGCCCATGTGCATAGACTACACGAGCCTCAACAAGGCCTGCCCCAAAGATCCCTTTGCCCTGCCAAGGATTGACCAAGTGATAGACTCCACGGCCGGATGCGAGCTGTTGAGTTTCTTGGATGCTTACTCAGGTTACCACCAGATAAAGTTAGATCCGGCAGACCGCCTGAAGACCGCCTTCATCACGCCATTCGGAGCCTTCTGCAACCTGACTATGACATTCGGCTTGAGAAATGCCGGTGCCACTTTTCAGCGTTGCATGCAGAAGTGCCTCCTCAAGCAGCTCGGCAAAAATGCCCACGTCTATGTAGACGACATTTTGGTGAAGATGGAGAAGCGCGACACCTTGCTGGAAGACCTCAAGGAAACATTTGAGAACCTACGCCGGTTCCAAATCAAGCTCAACCCCGAGAAATGCGTGTTCGGAGTGCCAGCCGGCCAGCTCCTAGGCTTCCTGGTCTCTGAACGCGGCATCGAATGCAACCCAGTGAAGATCAAGGCCATTGAGAGAATGGCGATTCCCACCAAACTTCGAGACGTCCAGACGTTTACCAGATGCTTGGCCTCCCTGAACCGCTTCATCAGCCGGCTCGGAGAGAAAGCTCTTCCCCTCTACCGCCTCATGAAGAAGACCAACCACTTCGAGTGGAATGACCAAGCCGACCAAGCTTTTCACGAGCTGAAGAAGATGCTGGCCACGCCGCCTGTCCTGGCGGAGGCGACTGAGAAAGAGCCCATGCTCCTCTACATTGCCGCAACCAGCCGGGTGGTCAGCACCGTCATCGTAGTCCAACGCCCAGAAGAGGGCCGAGCCCAGCCGGTCCAGAGGCCGGTGTACTATTTGAGCGAGGTGCTGTCTACCTCGAAGCAGAACTACCCGCACTACCAGAAGATGTGCTACGGCGTGTACTTCGCCGCCAAGAAGCTGAAGCCCTACTTCCAAGAGCATCCCATCACGGTCGTATGCACCGCCCCGCTGGCCGAGATCATAGGCAGCCGGGATGCATCCGGCCGGGTGGCGAAATGGGCCATCGAGCTGGCCCCCTACACGATCTTCTACCAGCCTCGCACCACCATCAAGTCCCAAGCATTAGCCGACTTCCTCGTCGACTGGGACGAGACCCAGTACCTACCGCCAGCTCCCGACTCCACTCATTGGCGCATGCACTTCGATGGGTCCAAGATGCGCACCGGCTTGGGAGCCGGCGTCATCCTCACCTCTCCCAAAGGCAACAAGCTCAGATACATGCTTCAAATTCACTTTGCCGCCTCCAACAACGTGGCCGAGTATGAAGCGCTCATACACGGGCTCCGGCTTGCCAAAGAACTCGACATTCGCCGGATCCTATGTTATGGCGACTCGGACTTGGTGGTCCAGCAATCATCTGGCGACTGGGATGCCAAGGACGCAAATATGGCAAGCTACCACTTCCTCGTTCAACAGATCAGTGGGTATTTTGAAGGATGCAAGTTCCTCCACGTACCGCGAGCCGACAACGAGCCAGCTGATGCCCTGGCTCGAATAGGCTCCACTTGGCAAGCAATACCAACCGGTGTCTCTCTACAACGCCTCCTCAAGCCGTCTCCAGAGTCTGATTCCATCTTCGTGCCGCCTGACCCCGACGCGGCCGGCTCGAAGAACCAAGCAGGTGACCCGGGGACTTCAATAGTCGGCCAGGGGACATCAGCAGGCGGCTCGGGGACTTCCGTAGTTACGCCCGACCCGGGGACTGCCACACCCGGCTCGGGGACTGCGGTAGTCGGCCCGAAGACTACACCAACACAACAGGCGGCGGCCGACTCCAGCATTTCACCGCCCAGCCCGCCCGCCCTGGTCGCATTAGCCGCATTGGCAATAGAAGAAGTCGCAGCTCCATCATGGGCTCAGTCCATCCTCAACTTCCTAATAAACCAAAATCTGCCGGCTGACGAAGTAGAGGCAAGACAAGTCCAACGCCGAGCCGGAGCATACACAATCGTCAACAGAGAGCTTGTCAAGCGCAGTGTCACTGGAGTCCTCCAGTGATGCGTCGAGCAAGAGAAGGGCATCGCAATCCTCAGAGACATCCACTAAGGAGAATGCGGCCACCATGCGGCCTCAAGATCACTCGTCGCCAAAGCCTTCCACCATGGTTTCTTTTGGGCGACTGCTTTGGATGATGCCAAGGGGTTAGTTAAACATTGCAAAGGATGCCAACTCTTCAGCTCCAAGCAACACATGCCGGCTTCAGCACTCAAGACCATTCCCCTCACTTGGCCCTTCGCCCTTTGGGGACTGGACATGGTGGGCCCATTCAAGACGGCGCGCGGCGGCATGACACATCTGCTTGTCGCCGTGGACAAATTCACCAAATGGATTGAGGCAAAGCCGATCAAGAAGCTGAATGGGCCGACTGCCGTGACATTTATCGCAGATATAACAACTCGGTACGGTGTACCACACAGCATCATCACCGACAATGGCACGAATTTCGCCAAGGGAGCCTTGGCACGTTTCTGCGCGACGCAACGCATCCAGTTGGACTTAGTGTCCGTTGCCCACCCGCAGTCAAACGGCCAGGTCAAGCGAGCCAACGGCCTCATCCTTTCCGGCATCAAGCCCCGACTGGTCGTACCACTGGAGCGTTCAGCCGGCTGTTGGCTCGATGAGCTGCCGGCCGTCCTCTGGAGTCTGCGCACTACACCAAACAAGTCAACCGGCTTCACTCCTTTCTTCCTCATATATGGTGCCGAGGCGGTCATCCCAACTGACATCGAGTTCGACTCGCCTCGGGTAACCATGTACACGGAAGCGGAGGCCAAGGAAGCACGAGAAGACAGCGTCGACCTGCTGGAAGAAGGCCGGCTGTTAGCCCTCAGCCGGTCCGCCATCTATCAGCAGGGCCTGCGCCGCTACCACAGCCGGAAGGTCAAGCCAAGATCCTTCCAAGAGGGCGATCTTGTGCTCCAGCTGATCCAGCGAACAGCCGGCCAGCACAAGCTCTCGGCCCGTTGGGAGGGCCCCTTTGTCATCAGCAGAGCCTTAGGCAATGACTCCTACTACCTGATCGACGCCCAGAAGCCGAAGGCATGAAAGAGAGACGACTCCGGCAAGGAGTCGGAACGACCATGGAACGCCAACCTCCTCCGAAGGTTTTACAGTTGAAATGCAGTATGTATCACGCTAACTTTTGTACTAAGTACGAGACAATAGGCCCCCCGAGGAGAGCTCGCGGACTGCCATCTTTTTCTATGGATGAAGAGTATCATGCTTATGACCTTGGCATTACATTCACTTTTTTCCGTCCGGCACCGAGTTCGACTAGTCGGCCCGGGGACTGGCCGCCTGGAGTTATATTAGAAGTCCTACCCGCAGTCGGACAAGTAGTGTGCCGGCTCCCAAGCCTTGTCTTGCCAAAAGTTGCAGTTCGTAGAACCGGCTATCCGGCTGGCAAGACTTAAAGGCAGGAAAGGGCGCCCACACGAAAAACGGCTAGGGACTAACGGACTAATATAACAAAAGCCAGTTTTTCTCCCACCACCGACCGACTACCAGAGTAGCCGGCTGGCCGACTTCCATTCACCTCGCTTCAATCTAAGAAAGCTCGAGTACTTGCCTTCCCAAAAGGGGAAGGCGGCAAAGGAAACAGCCTAAGGATAAAAAGCATACATGAATGGAAACCAAACACGCACACAATAATATTTACATAAAAGACCTTCAAAAGGCCAGCATTCAACATAGTTCAAATACACCCCCAGTGGGTGGAACTGCGTAAGTTTAATAAAATTGTTCAAAAGGCAACAAGCAGGAAAAGACAAGGACGGCAGATTAAGCCAGGGGAGCGACTGGCGAGTCAGGCAGGTCGGTGGAGACGGCAGTGCCGTCTGGCGAACCTCGGCATGATCACCGCCTCCCGCAGAGGGCGCGCTAGCACACGCCTTGTTGCCGGAGGCACGATCAGGCTGAGGCTGGCTGGCCGCTTCACTGGTCGGCTCAACGTCTTCGCCTTCCTCTCCTTCGTCGTCTTCGCCTTCATCGCTGGAGGCGATCTCCTCTGCCGAGTCTTCACCCGCTGCCGGGTCTAGCCCGAACCACTCCTTCGGCTGGGCAACGCTGTCATCATTAATTTCAGGAGCGAAGACGCTGATGTCAGTACACTCGGCGAACGTCGAAGCACGCTGAGCGATAGCCGGCCGCACCTCCTCCATCTCTTCGTCGGCCTCCAGCCGCCAGGTGCGCAGCTGGTCCAGGTTCAGCCCCAGATACCAGGCTCGGACGAACTCCAGCGCCCGCCCAGCTCCAAGCCAGGCTGCCGATGCCTTCTAGGCCTCGAAGCGGCCAACCGCAACTTCCAGCCAGTCGGCAGTCCGACTCGGGGTGCGGGGAATCGTCTCGCTTGGCCAGAGGGCGGCCAACACCTGCGCCCCGGAGCGCTGGAGGCGGCGGAGCATACGGTGAGCCGGCTGCAGCCGGGCTTGGACCGCCAAGAGCTGTTCCTCAAGCGTCCGGCTCGCGTCCGGCGCGATTTTAGCCCCCACCTGCCGGCGCGCCTCGCGATGGTCCTCGATGGATTGGGTGGCGAAGACGGAGTTGCCGGGAAAGTAGTCTGCACAGAGAACAAAAAGCAGCACAAGTCAGAACACAAATCAGGGATCAAGGGGCAAGCAGGGAGTGAATAAGGTGGCTTACCGTCGATCAGATCCTCGATACGACTGAAGCCCTCGCTCAGCGCCTGCTTCGCTTTAGCCCAGCCCGCCGCTTCGGTCTCGAACTCGGCCTTCAGGGCGTCCTCGCTGTCCTGCGCCTTCTTCAGGGCCGCCTTGTGGCTCTCCTCCTGGTCGGCCAACTTCTTGGCCAGGCAGTCACGCTCTAGGACCAAGGCGTTGTACTCGGCTTCCTTGGCATGAAGGGCGGCCTGGGCCCCACTGAGCTGCCCCCTCAAGTCGGCATTGGCTCCTGCAAGCATGAAGACAAAGGAAAAATTAATAAGGAAGAAGTCGTCAAGGAAGATCCGACCCGGCTGCTCAGCAGTCGGCCCGAATCTCGGGGACTACACCTAGTGGGTGCACTGACGTGCCCCCACACGAGATGAATGAGACAAACACGCACTCCGACTGCTGGTCAGGTCCTCGGTTCTCCCGCCCATCTCCTGAGCCTGGGAGTTGAAGGCGGCTGCGCGGAGGTTATGATACTCATGGAAGATTATACAGGAGGCGAGGATAAGTTAAGTTGTCAGAACCTAGTAAGTTCCAAGCCGCCTGCGCAGCAGCCGACTCGGAACTCGGGGACTACACCCAGTGGGTGCGCTGACGCGCCCCCACGGAAGAAATCAAAAGAGAAAAATAACCAAGGCCAGAAGACTCACCCGGATGACGGCCCGCGTCATGAGGAACTCTTCGGTGTATCGCTGCAGCGAGGCGGCCTGAGCTTGAAGCCGGTTCCGGACCTCCTGGGCCGCCGCGTTCAGCTCGCCCATCCCCCCGCTGGGAGTCCACTGGGCCGTGCTAGCGCTGGCCACCTCCAGGGCCTCCGCCGTCTGGCTGGCGCCCGCTGCTCGGTGCGGTTCCGGCGTGGAGGCGCCACCCCCTGCGCGCCGACGCAATGCCGGCTACACCTCGAGGCCGGCCCCTGCCTCCGGCTCGCCCCAGGACGGCTGCTCTAGTGCCACAGTTGATTGGCCGCTTTGGCCCGCTCCAGTCGGCGCCGTCTGCGGCGCCCCCTCCACGAAGATCGCGTGGTCCTCCCTCCTCTCCATCACCGGCGGGCCTTGGTCAACCTCCTCCGACGGGGCACGGGAATATCGGGGGCCACGGCGCGGAGGGGAACGACGAGCAGTGGAGGCTGGTTGTGCGAGGCCTCCGCCTCCGTCTCCGCGGCTGCCGCCTCCGCCCGGGCCTTGGCCGCCGCGTCGGCCTGCTCCTTTGCCGCCTGGGCTGTCCTTCGCTCCGCTGCCTCCCGCTCCTCCCGTGCGTTCCGCTCCGTGGCCTCCCTAAGGTCGGCGCGGGGATCCACGCGACGGGAGCTTGAGGACCCTCCAGTCGGCCCGACTACGGAACCGCCAGGACCTCGCTCAAGGGAAAGCAGCGCCCTGTCCGGCAAGCAAAGAAAGGTTTAGAAGAGTTTCGGTCGAAAAACACAACAAAAAATATATGCAAGACATTCGATGACTTACGCCGAGATCACCTGCGGTTGTTTCACCGCCTTGCGGAAGCGGGCCGCCTTCGCGGCTGCCTCATCCCGCTTGGTCGCCGCCGTGGAAGCCTTGGATTTCTTCGGCCAGCTGCCGAAGAAGGTCAACACGGCCCGGCGCTTCTGCGCGCCGCCACGGGCAGCCGGCACGGCAGACAAGCCCGCGCCTTGATGATCAGGCGTCGGCTGGCGGTGCGGGGCGGCTTCGACCTCGTCGTCGTCCGGCCAGTCTTCAAAGCCGGCCCCGAGTCCCACGCCTCCGGCCTCGTCGCCTTCCCCCATGATGGCGTCTTCCATGGCGGCCGCTCCCAGGTCCGGATCATCAGCGTCGTCCACCGTGCGGTCGGGGAGGAGCTGGCGCTCTACCCCCACGGCCCCGGCCGTCGGCGGAAGAAGAGGGTTCTGCTAGAGGCAAACCAATTGATCAAGGGTCGGCCATCATGAGGCCGACTACAAAAAGGAAGAAAAGAAGAAAAAACTTACGGCAGGCGGAGGGTTGGCGCGGGAATACGGCTCCTTGCCGTATCGCCAATCCTCGGCGAGCTTGTAGTTGGAGATGTAGTTCACCATATAAGACACCTCTGCATGAGGCATCTCCCTGGTGCTCAGCCGGCACGGGTCGAAGCGGCCGCTCATCTGGCAAATCATGTGAGGCCGGCCTTGGAGCGGAAGTACCCGGCGCTCCATGAAGGCAGCCACCAAGTCGGCTTCGGTCAGGCCCTCCGACTGGATCATCACCCGAAGCCGGGAGACGGCTGTGTTCCCCTCCTGGGACAACAACCTGGCCTGGTAGCTCCACGAAGGTTGCCTCCCAGCCGGTGGGCCGGCTACGTAAGCCGGTAGGTTGACATAGTCGCCTTGCTGGGCGACGTTCTTCACGTAGAAGTAGGACTTCTGCCAGAGCTTCACCGACTAGATCAGTGGAATGGATGGGAATGGATTGTTCTCGCTCGCCCGCCTCATGACAATGAAGGCTCCGCAGGGGGCGGGCACGCCCGCGACGACGGTACCGAGCTTGCTTTGGAAGAATTCCCCCCAGAGCTCGAGCATGGGGAGAACCCCAAGAAAGCCCTCGCATAGGGTGACGAAAGCCGACAGTAGCATCACCACGTTGGGCGTGAGGTGATGTGGCTGGAGGTGGTAGAATTTGAGGAAGGCTCGAAGGAATCCGCTCACCGGGAGGCCGAAGCCGCGCAGGCAGTGCGAGCGAAAGATCACCCGCTCGCCCTCCTCCGGTGCCGGCGAAATCTCCCTCGCTGGCGCTTGACGAACCCACACGAAGTTCTCGCCCGGCAGGCGCCGCGTCCGGCGGAGGAACTCGACATAGTCCTCATGGACGTTGGAGCCATCCCACGAGCTCGACAGCGCCATGGGAGCAATGCGGCAGGGAGCAAGATGAAGCGACGGCGGAACGGCGCGGCAATGGGTTGCTACGACGGCGAAGAGAAGAAGAAGGAGGGCAAGAAGGGGCGGAGTGAGGGAGAGCGTGCGAGCCTCTGCCGCTCCCTCTCCTCCTCCTACTTATAGACCCGCCCGGCGGAGCCGAGGAGGCGCGGCGTGGGGGAACGTGGGGATCAACTCCGCCCACTCCCCCACGTCTCGCGATTATTATGCCCTGGTGGCATAATAAAACCGCCGCAGGAAGGCAAGCGGTCCAAGTGGTCCGCAGAAGATCCGCGCTTGGGCCGAGGCCTACGAGTGGCGGGCCCGGGCCTGCGGCGGTGTCCCGTCGCGCGCGTGCGTTGTTAGGATTTCCTTGCCACGTGGCCTGCGGAATGGCGCGCCGTTAGCTCGCAGGGCGACCCGCGTTCCCTCCTGCGAGAAACGGAGCTTTCCGAAGACGGCGCGCACAAGCAAAGTCGTCCCCTTGGGATAGGAAGCTGACCAAGCTTCTCGTCCCTTTGTCAGCCTTGAAGCTCGATCAGCTTCGGGGACTACTATCGGAGTAAATGACCACGGGTAGCCTAGCCGGCTCCCCCTGGCCTTTCTGAAAAAATTACAAGCCGATTCGGCCCTCAAGAATCCAAGACACAGGGCCGCCTTCCCCTTGCCAGCTGTCTCCCAGGCTGGCTATCGGAAGGCCGTCCGACTTCAGCCCTCATGAAGAAAGCCACTGGAGGGCCGGCTCCAAGAAGCCGGCCGCGAGAAGGCCGACTCCTAGAAGCCGGCTCCCACAAAGCGGTCAAGATCGTACCTTCGAAGTCTGCATCCACATAACGGCGATGTGACGGGGCGTGGCTACAGTGAAGCCTGCCACCCCCGAATCCCAGAGCACGCCTGGCGCAGTGCGCCGTACGGGTGGCCATGACCCGTCCGGCGCGGCACTGTTGCTACGTTGACCCTGATGTTATCCATGACGGGCTGCCAGCGCGGCCCATGGGCGGTGGGCCCCTTCGGGCAGAGAGACACCCGAAGGCGGCCAGACCTCCCCCAGTCGGCCCAAGATAGAGCCGGCTCCCCACAGCTGGCTTGCCACTTCCCTCGAAGAAGACGCCCCATTAAGGAGACAAGACGCGGTGAGGCTACAGCAATCACCCGCCGGACGGCGGCATTATAGCCACGCCCACCTCGGCGAAGCCCTCGTCACCAAGATTGAGCAACAGCAACCAGCCCCCGACAAGGCCCTGGACAGTGGGGCCTGCCTGTCGACCAAGGAGCCGGCAGCCGGCGGGACCCCCCAGCCAGCGGGCCCTAGCAGTCGGCGCAGAAGCCGGCGAGTGTAGACATAGACGGCTGGGCCCCATGCCCAGCCGGATTTCCATTGTACCCCCGAGGGGTAGGCCTATATAAACCCCCCGGGACACCCATGCAAAGGGTTGATCCCTGCTAGTCTTAGACACCACATAGGGAGGAGAAGAGAGCAAGCCGTGCCCTTCTTCCTCCTCTGGCCGAACAGCTCAAGGAGCATCGTGTAGCTACGTGTTCATCTAGTGATCATGCGGAGACCCCGCAGAGCAGCAGTAGGGGTGTTATCTCCACGGAGAGCCCCGAAGCTGGGTAAGATTCGCTGGCGTGCATGTCTTCGCCTCATCCCATTTCCAGGCACCGGCGACGTCTTACAGGCTCCCACAATGATAAGCCACCCGTTGGCATATGTCGCACCTACCACCCGACAACAACACCATGGCACACACGTACAAGGAGATCCCAGATGCTGTTCTTGAGACACACAAGTTTGGATCTGTACATTACCTTATGTCAGGCTTGCCAACTATCTACTGGATCCTCAGGCACACTCTCTTGCCAAAGTCAGGTCATCACAAGATGATCAGAGGCCATGCAATGAACTTGCTTCACATCTTTAATTTCCCACAGAAGTTCAAAGTCATGAGCCTAGTAGTGGAAACCATAAAGAGGACAACTACAAATCAAAAGAGGAGTTGTGGATATGCCCCACAGATCCAGGAGCTGATTAACTCCAAGATGGGTGAGGGAGTCCTGGACTAGGGGGTGTCCGGATGGCCGGACTATACCTTCAGCCGGACTCCTGAACTATGAAGATACAAGATTGAAGACTTCGTCCCGTGTACGGAAGGGACTTTCCTTGGCGTGGAAGCCAAGCTTGGCGATACGGATATGCAGATCTCCTACCATTGTAACCGACTTTGTGTAACCCTAACCCTCTCCGGTGTCTATATAAACAGGAGGGTTTTAGTCCGTAGGACAACATACACAACAACAATCATACCATAGGCTAGCTTCTAGGGTTTAGCCTCTCCGATCTCGTGGTAGATCTACTCTTGTACTACCCATATCATCAATATTAATCAAGCAGGACATAGGGTTTTACCTCCATCGAGAGGGCCCAAACCTGGGTAAAACTTCGTGTCCCTTGCCTCCTATTACCATCCGGCCTAGACGCACAGTTCGGAACCCCCTACCCGAGATCCGCCGGTTTTGACACTGACATCGGTGCTTTCATTGAGAGTTCCTCTGTGTCATTGCCGTCAGGCTTGATGGCTCCTAGGGTCATCGATAGTGATGCGGTCCAGGGTGAAACTTGTCTCCCCGGACAGATCTCTGTCTTCGGCGGCTTTGCATTGCAGGCCAATTCACTTGGCCATCTGGAGCAGATCGAAAGCTATGCCCCTGGCCGTTACGTCAGATTTGGAAGTTTAAACTACACGGCTGACATCCGCGGGGACTTGATCTTCGACGAATTCGAGCCACTGCCGAGCGCGCCGCACTGCCACGACGAGCATGATCTAGCTCTGTCGCCTAACAGTGCCCTGAAGGCCGCACCCGCATCGGCTTCGACCCTTAATTCGGAGCCAACAGCACCGATCGAGGATGGGTGGTTGGACGCCGCCTCGGGGGCTGCGATCCTAATGGCGATCGAGCCGAACACCAGCCCCGCACTCCACGAGACTCATGATTCCAAGGAGACGGACTCCTCTCCGGACTCCGAACCATTCGCGCCTCTGCCGGTCGAATCCGATCGGGCGCCGATCATGGACTTTACTGCCGCTGACATCTTTCAGCACTCACCCTTTGGCGATATTATAAAATCACTAAAGTCTCACTCTTTATCAGGAGAGCCCTTGCCGGACTACGGTCAGTGAGATTGGGATGCGGACGATGAAGAAATTCAAAGCCCACCCACCACCCACTTTGTAGCCACTGTCGATGATTTAATCGACATGCTCGACTTCGACTCCGAAGACATCGACGGTATGGACGCCGATGAAGGAGACGATAAAGAACCAGCGCCTATTGGGCCCTCGAACGCCACCTCGTCATATGATGTATACATGGTGGACGCACCAAAAGATGACGACGAGGAGCGGAAGGATGCACCGAAGGCCTGTTCCCTCGAAAAGCAGTCAAAACGGCGACGCAAGCGCCGCCCGAAATCCCTCCTCGACAGAAATAGCGATCACACAGACCCAGTGCTGGAGCAGGGTGAACCGCTGTCGGACAACGGCAATCCGAATAATCAAACCGAACAAACAAATCCTATCAAGGATAATGGTCCGGACGACATAACGCCGGACAGACACCCGGAGCAACGGACTGCCCGTAAAAGGCTTGTTGCCACCACGAGGAGTCTGAAAAAGCAGAAGCAAAGGCTCAAGGCCGCGCAAGACACACTCCAAATCAGATGGAGTAAAATACTCAACACTGCAGCAAGGTACGGCGACAATCGCCCCTCCAAAAGCTACCCAAAGCGGAAGCTGCTACCCGAATTCGATGAGGAGGCCTCAGAACCCCCATAACCAAATATCAAAGCAGCCACCTGGTCGGATAGACGACCCCTCTACCAACACAGTGCGACATACAACGCCTCTCACAATACAATACGCAACCCATGCAAGGTCTCGCACCCAAAGGACGGCGCAACAAGATCCATCTATGGACCACGCAAGCGCGCCCCAGCATACAATGCAACACAACAAACATCCAAACAACGCGGTACACCCAGCTACAGGGGTGCCGCACACCCCCTATGTTTCACCGATGAGGTGCTGGACCACGAATTTCCAGAGGGATTCAAGCCCGTAAACATAGAGGCATACGACGGAACAACATACCCTGCGGTCTGGATTGAGGACTACATACTTCATATCCATATGGCTCGAGGAGATGATCTCCACGCCATCAAGTACCTACACCTCAAGCTCAAAGGGCCAGCTCGTCACTGGCTCAAAGGCCTCCCCGAAAGCTCCATTGGAAGTTGGGAAGAGCTCGAAGATGCCTTTTGGGCAAATTTTCAAGGGACTTATGTCCGACCTCCGGATGCGGACGATTTGAGTCATATAACTCAACAGCCCGGAGAGTCAGCCCGAAAGCTTTGGAACAGGTTTCTTACTAAAAAGAACCAGATTGTCGACTGTCCGGATGCTGAAGCCTTGGCAGCTTTCAAGCATAGCGTCCCTGACGAATGGCTCGCCAGACACCTCGGCCAAAATAAGCCGAGAACGATGGCCGCATTAACAAACCTCATGACCCGCTTTTGCGCGGGTGAGGACAGCTGGCTAGCCAGATGCAACACCAGCGACCCCAGTACATCTGAAGTTAGAGATGGAAACGGGAAGTCACGGTGCAACAACAATAACAAACGCTGGAATAAAGAAGATAGCACGAAGGGCACGGTAGTAAATGTCGGATTCAAAAGCTCTCGGCCAGGTCAAAAGCCGCCCCCTAAAGGCACCAGGGATGAATTGTCCAGCCTCAACAAAATTCTGGACCAAGTATGTCAGATTCATAGTACCCCTGGTAAACCTGCTAATCATACCCATAGAGAATGTTGGGTCTTCAAGCAGTCCGGCAAGCTCAACGTCGTACACAAGGGGGAGGATACACCAAGTGAAGACGAGGACGAGCCCCCCAAGCAAGACACGGGGGAACAAAAGAAATTTCCACCAGAAGTCAAAACAGTAAACGTGTTACACGTAATCAAGGGAAAAAACAACGTGGCACTCCCAGGAAAATATACCCAAGTGCCTGTCACCACGAAGTCCTGCCACTGGTCATCTCAACCGATCACTTTCGACCATCGCGATTACTCAGCAAGAATCCGACACGCAGGATGGGCTGCCCTGGTATTAGATCCAGTAATTGGCGGATATCACTTCACAAGAGTCTTGATGGACGGCGGCAGTAGCCTAAACCTAATATATCAGGATACAATCCGCGGGATGGGGTTAGACCCAACACAAATTCGCCATAGCAATACTACCTTTAAAGGAGTAACGCCAGGCCCAGGGGCTCGTTGTACGGGCTCCCTCCTACTACAAGTTATATTCGGCTCCCCCGATAACTTCCATCGCGAGCATTTAACTTTCCACATCGCTCCGTTTCAAAGTGGCTATCAAACACTGCTCGGACGGGAAGCTTTCGCTCGCTTTAATGCAATACCACACTACGCCTCCCTCACACTCAAGATGCCCGGTCCATGTGGCATCATCACAGTGCACGGAAATATCAAGCGATCTCTGTGTGCCGAAGAGAGTGAGGCTTCCTTGGCAGCCGCACACTAAAGGCGCCCGGACAAGCGAAAGCATCCAATAGGTCGTCAATACCACAGATACAACTAATCTAGTCTGGCGCCGCTACTTATACCGAATAAATGGTCACACCCCTATTTGTCAATACAAGGGGCTCAACACGCGCAGACGAGTGGCAATTTCTTATCATCTTGAATTATACATGGTTTCTTTAAAAAGCTATATTTTTGCACGACAACTTTTTCACTTAACTTCCTCTCTTTTACAGACGATCATCGTGCTACACCCGTCCAGGATACGACACAACGGAGACACATGCACAGACATCCAGCAGGGACCCGCTCCAAGGATTCTTTTTAGATCAAGACCATGCGTAAACCTTTTTTACTGTCTCTTGTTGATACATATCCACCGTTGAGAAGGATGCTGACATCTTGGCATGTGGCCACGCCAGAACAATGCACGTACCTGGACACAAGGGGCTTCTTACAAAGGCCATTATTTAGGCCCGGTTTATACCACAAAGACCGAATACCTTAGGGAGTGTTCGACATCGCGAGTTTGGCCCTATATGCATCAGCTCCGAATCATTGTCTTTGGTCAAATGTTGGGTTTGCCCAGCTCCTGTGTTTTTGTGCCTTATGTTCCACTTTACCGGCTAAGGTAGCACCAGGAGAACTACTGCGATTGTGCCCTGGTTCATCCGGACGAGCACCTCAGTAGAGAAAGCTGAAAACTGACTGTCATGATATAGCATGAGACTGGTCAACCACTCGATGACCTGTGGGAATGTTAGAATTCCTCCGCCTTAATGAAGGGTCGTTTTCTGGCCAGGCATGTACGCACCCCGGAATCGGGAGAGTGCGGAGCCACCAGGGGCTATCTAGTAGCCCCATTGTCAAACTCCTATGGCTAAGTTAAAGTGCTAAAGCATTATAGTCCGGTTGCCTCGCTCGCTCCGCTATCACCTCCTTAATAGGACCAAGACGTTGGGTTAAGTGTGAATGCATGTTTTTGCGAGCACCTTCGCATTATATGTGTGGGGGTTGAAGCCGACGATTGCAATCTTTCAGGTTATACACATGTATACATAAACGGCCGCCCAAGAGGCATCATATTACTTTCAGGCAAAAGTATAGAAATAGCCTTATAAAAATTTATAAAAGCATTTCCCTTACAATGAGATTACATATCACTCAAACATAATATTTTTTGAGCACTAGGTCTCTATCAAATGGGCACCCTCAAGAACTTCTTCAAAGTAGTGCTCAGCAGCCTTTCGACCTATAGCCGAATCCCGCGCTGCAACATTGGTAGCATCCATCTCCGCCCAGTATGCCTTAACACGGGCAAAGGCCATCCGTGCGCCCTCTATGCACGCCGACCTCTTCATCGCATTAATGCGCGGCACCACGTCAAGGAACTGTTGTACCAAGCTGAAATAGCTGTTCGGTTTTGACCTTTCCAGCGATAGCTGATCCACAACAGACCTCATGGAGAGTCCGGACAACCTATTTAGTTTGGCCCATTCGGCTAATTGGTCAGTCAATGAAAGTGGACGCTCGGGAGAATGGAATTGTCTCCAAAACAACTGGTCTACTTCATGGTCCGTCTGACCCTGGAAGTACTTGGCCGCATCGGCAGCGCTCACCGCCAAATCTATATACACATCCTCCGAACTCCATAGCCGATCTAGAGGGGCATACCGTGGATCTCCAAACTTCCTCCGCAACATAAAGGATTTCCCAGCTACAATATCCCCGGCTTCTCGCAGCTCCTCCTTCTTTGCCCTCATAGCAGAGCGGAGGTCTTTTTTCGTCGCAGCAACCTTCTCAAGGTCCGATGCCTTCGCTTGGTTTTCCTTTTCAAGAACCCGGCAACGGTCGGCGGCGACTTTTAATTCTATGGCCATATTGGCCATATTGTCTCGGCTCTCGCCATGCGCGGCCTTCTCGGCTTGCAACTCTTCGACCGCCTTCAAAGCAGCCGCATTACCCAACCTCGCTTGTTCCTTGGCTCGGGCAAGTTCTGCCCGCAATGCTTCAATAGTGGCAGCTCCATCTGCAGTCACAACATATTAAAGATGTTGGCATCATGCTGCTCTTCCTATTGTGGCGTTTACCAGATAATGACACTTACCCTGTGCCTCGTCAAGCCTTTTGTTAACAAGCTGGATGTCGGCGTCTGCCGCATCCAACTGCCGTTCTAAATGGGCAAACTCACTAGTCCGGCTAGCCACCGGAGCTTCCATCACCTGCAGATAGAGGCAGTATGGTTATTACCTGGGAATATGATCCTCTATTCGTCGTCGTTTCCGATGATAATCAGAGTCTCAGGGGCTACTATCTACACAGGGCACACCTAGCATGTGCAGGACTATCATACATTCTTTTACGTACCTCAAAGCCTGTCAGTAGACTCATAAAAGCTTCATGCAATCTGCTTTCGGCGGACGATATTCTCTCCATCACCGTATTCATCAGCACACGGTGTTCATCTGAGATGGCTGCTCGCCCCACCAACTCCCTCAGAACATTCGATCGCACACTAGACGGTGTCGGACTCTTTTGTCCGCTCTCTTCGGGAGCCAGACATTGGGAGCTTCGGGGGTCAATGGGATTATCTTCCGGCCTCACCGGACTTGGAGAGGCCCTCCACGACGATACTTCAGGGTCGCCCGCTTCCGGAGCGGAGGAGTCTAGAGGAAGCGTTTCGCTCTCCATCATCTCTGGAAGAAGGTCCCCCGAAGATGAACTCATTTGAGAGGGGCTAAGGCCCGAACTGCAAAAATATATGTGGTGGTTATTCTCTCAGAATAAAAAGAGGGCATATCTGTACTATTAAAGTATTTCGGGTCACTTACGACTCGCGGGAGAATTGATCCCCCCACGGACTTTGTGCGGCAACAGCGCCCCCCAAGGTAGGACCCTCTGTGGGAGACTTCTTCTCCTGTTTGGAAGCTTCAGCTTCTGAATCCCCGGGCGCAGCCCTTTTACTCTTCTGGTCGTCTTCCTTCATGGAGACGCTCGCTCCCTTGGTTAGAATGGGCAGCGTTGGGGGCCCGCGTCCGCCCGTATTATCCTCCACTGTATCTTCCTTTAACGGCTCCGGGCAAGGTGCGGTCTGGAGCATCTTTTCCAATACCGGATTTTGCAAACCATCGGGGAGGGGGGCCGAACACCGAATCAACTTCGCCTTTGTTAGCCAGTCCTGGTCAAAAAGCGAACTCTCAGAAATAACTTCGTAACCAGGGAAAGATAGTATGTTCGGCTGGAAGATGCCTTACCTATTCGACGGCGTGGTTACTACTCAGGCCCACGTCCTCGATGATTTCCGGACACTCCACCTGAGGTCCGAAGAATGACTTGTACATCTCCTCGTGCGTCAGGCCGAGAAAATTTTGAATGACAAGCGGTCCCTCGGGATTGAACTCCCACAGGCGAAGAGGCCGGCGTTTGCAAGGCTGGACTTGACGAACCAGCATAACTTGTATTACCGCAACCAAACTGAAATCTCCATTGAAGAGATCTCGAATGCGGCTTTGCAGTATAGGCACGTCCTTGGCTGGACCCCAGCTCAGACCTCTGCTGATCCATGACATCAGTTGTGGTGGAGGGCCCGAGCGGAAAACAGGGGCGGCCGCCCACTTGGCACTTCTAGGAGCCGTGATGTAGAACCACTCCTGTTGCCACAATTTAGACACCTCTGGGATGGAACCTTTGGGCCACGGAGGTCCCGTCATCTTGCGTATTGAGGCACCTCCACACGCTGCATGTTGCCCCTCGATCATCTTCGGCTTTACTTCAAAGGTCTTGAGCCATAGGCCAAAGTGAGGGGTAACCTGGAGGAAGGCCTCGCACACAACAATAAATGTCGTGATATGAAGAAAGGAGTCCGGAGCTAGATCATGGAAGTCTAACCCGTAATAAAACATCAAACCCCTGACGAAAGGATCCAGAGCAAGGCCTAGACCTCGGAGGAAGTGGGAGACAAACATGACGTTCTCATTGGGTTTAGGGGTGGGGACGGCCTGCCCTCGGGGAGGCAGCCGATGCAAAATCTCGGCGGTCAGATATCTGGCCTCCCTCAACTTTTTGATGTCTTCTTCCGTGACAGAGGAAGGCATCCATTGGCCTTGAAGGCTAGATCCAGACATGACTGAAGGTTCGGAGCACCTGACCTGAACTTCGGGCGTTTGAGCTTGAGGTGGGGGAAGGAGTCGATTGAGCACGGGAGGGAAAAATGAAAGCCTTGTCCCCTTTATAAAGAGGGTGAATATCAAGCGTCCTCTCCGTGTCCGTTTGGACTTGCCTATAATCTAGGAGTCCTAGAAGCGGTTGGGTTACCCACGCCCGTATTGATGAGAATCCCGGAATAAGGGGACACGATATCTGCTTTAACAAGACGTGCCAAGGAAACCGCCTCGCATGACGCACTGAGGTGGGATAATAAAACGACTCGGATAAAGGCTTGGCCGTGGTGTGTCACACTACGGAATACGTCAACAGATTAGATTTGTGTAAATATTATTCTCTCTATGGAAATATGTGGAAACTTATTTTGCAGAACCGGACACTATCTTTGTGTTCAAAATCTTCTATGAAGTACTTGGAGGAGGAACCTGCATTGCAATGCCGAAGACAATCTGCGCGCCGGACTCGTCGTCATTGAAGCCTGGTTCAGGTGCTACTGAGGGAGTCCTGGATTAGGGGGTGTCCGGATGGCCGGACTATACCTTCAGACAGACTCCTGGACTATGAAGATACAAGATTGAAGACTTCGTCCCGTGTCTGGAAGGGACTTTCCTTGGCGTGGAAGGCAAGCTTGGCGATACGGATATGCAGATCTCCTACCATTGTAACCGACTTTGTGTAACCCTAACCCTCTCCGGTGTCTATATAAACAGGAGGGTTTTAGTCCGTAGGACAACATACACAACAACAATCATACCATAGGCTAGCTTCTAGGGTTTAGCCTCTCCGATCTCGTGGTAGATCTACTCTTGTACTACCCATATCATCAATATTAATCAAGCAGGACATAGGGTTTTACCTCCATCGAGAGGGCCCGAACCTGGGTAAAACTTCGTGTCCCTTGCCTCCTATTACCATCTGGCCTAGACGCACAGTTCGGGACCCCCTACCCGAGATCCGCCGGTTTTGACACTGACATTGGTGCTTTCATTGAGAGTTCCTCTGTGTCGTTGCCGTCAGGCTTGATGGCTCCTACGATCATCGATAGTGATGCGGTCCAGGGTGAAATTTGTCTCCCCGGACAGATCTCTGTCTTCGGCGGCTTTGCACTGCGGGCCAATTCACTTGGCCATCTGGAGCAGATCGAAAGCTATGCCCCTGGCCGTTACGGCAGATTTGGAAGTTTAAACTACACGGCTGACATCCGCGGGGACTTGATCTTCGACGAATTCGAGCCACTGCCGAGCGCGCCGCACTGCCACGACGAGCATGATCTAGCTCTGTCGCCTAACAGTGCCCTGAAGGCCGCACCCACATCGGCTTCAACCCTTAATTCGGAGCGAACAGCGCCGATCGAGGATGGGTGGTTGGACGCCGCCTCGGGGGCTGCGATCCTAATGGCGATCGAGCCGAACACCAGCCCCGCACTCCGCGAGACTCATGATTCCAAGGAGCCGGACTCCTCTCCGGACTCCGAACCATTCGCGCCTCTGCCGGTCGAATCCGATCGGGCGCCGATCATGGACTTTACTGCCGCTGACATCTTTCAGCACTCACCCTTTGGCGATATTATAAAATCACTAAAGTCTCACTCTTTATCAGGAGAGCCCTTGCCGGACTACGGTCAGTGAGATTGGGATGCGGACAATGAAGAAATTCAAAGCCCACCCACCACCCACTTTGTAGCCACTGTTGATGATTTAATCGACATGCTCGACTTCGACTCCGAAGACAACAATCATACCATAGGCTAGCTTTTAGGGTTTAGCCTCCATGATCTCGTGGTAGATCTACTCTTGTACTACCCATATCATCAATACTAATCAAGTAGGACATAGGGTTTTACCTCCATCGAGAGGGCCCAAACTGGGTAAAACTTTGTGTCCCTTGCCTCCTGTTACCATCTGGCCTAGGCGCACAGTTCGGGACCCCCTACCCGAGATCCGCCGGTTTTGACACCGACAATGGGCACTGGCACATATCTGCTGGACAAGGAGCACCTGTGTAACACCCCGGATGTAACTTCCCCAATTTGTACTCCAACTCTTGCCGTTTCCGGTGATAAGTTATATTTATTTCTCGGGTTCGGGTTTTTGTCTCCGTGTGTTGTTATCGTTGTCATGCATCTCATATCATGTCATCATGTGTATTGCATTTGCATACGTGTTCATCTCATGCATTCGAGCATTTTCCCCGTTGTCCGTTTTGCATTCCGGCGCTTCGTTCTCCTCCGGTGGCCATTTCTAGCTTTCTTTCGTGTGTGGGGATTAAATATTTCCGGATTGGACCGAGACTTGTCATGCGGCCTTGGTTTACTACCGGTAGACCGCCTGTCAAGTTTCGTGTCATTTGGACTTCGTTTGATACTCCAACGGTTAACCGAGGGACCGAAAAGGCCTCGTGTGTGTGGCAGCCCAACACCCCTCCAATTTGGCCCAAAACCCACCAAACTCTGCTCCATGTCCTAGAGCGTTTGATCACGATCGGTGGCCGAAAACCGCACCTCATTTGG
>NC_057812.1:252467263-252469478 GCF_018294505.1 Triticum aestivum
CGCCCCCTCACCATCTTCGGCCACCACCCCGTCTCCGGCCGGCCAACCTCGAAATCCGTGCTCGGTGAACAGTGCATCGGGCCGGATCTCAGATCTGAAAAACCCTAGCGGTTGACTTTTGTCCCCCGAATCCTAATTTTTTATGCATACTTTGACCTGTGATATCTCTGCATCCGTAGCTCCGATTTGGGCATATAGTATATCAAAATGTTCGTCTCGATGAGTACATCATTTTGTTCCATTGCATCATTTTCATTTGAGTGCATCTTGATGCCCGAAATGCTGTTAGAAGGAGGCTTCATGAGTTACTTGTCAGATCTGTTAGTTCATCTTAGACTTTTGTCATTTTTGCCATGATTATTGTGTGCATGATATGCCTATGAGTCCTTCATATGTTTTGTTAAGCATCTTGTTAACAAAGTGTGTTAACAAAGTGTGTTAACCCATGCATTTTTAGGATGTGTGTGGTGACTTGTGCAAGCTTGCAAAGTGGTGCACTTGCTAATTCTGTTTTCAGGGACTTAGTAATTTCACTAAGTCCTGGGATTGTTTAGTTCATGATGCCATATGTTCATGCTATTTCCTAGTGATCCGTGCCTCTTTTGAGGATGATCAGTAAGGGAGTTTTGTTAATCTTATAGTGCTCTATCCATCCATGTCTTTGTTTGCAATTATGGAGCACCCTAGCTTGAGTCAATCGAGCTCTACTTTTGCTTCGTTGTGAATCTGGGCAGGTCGTCAACTTGTTTGCGATTTTGCCGATGCTATTGTAGTTGATCCGTGCATGTTATGCCATTGTTCTTGCCATGTCTAGATTGTATTTTGTGCCTTCTTTATGGGTGTATGCTTGTCTTGCCATGACTTGCACCGTAGTGAGTGCATCGAGCTTGTAAACATGCCTTCGTGAGTTATATTTCAGCATGTCTCAGTTTTCACTAAGTCTGAAAACTGATTATGTTTTTGCTATGTTCGTGTGCTTGTTAGTATATTTTGTGATCCCTTTTGGCTCAAGGTCACTAAGGGACTTTTGTTAAGCTTGTTGAGTAGCTCCATGCCATGTCTTTCTTTGTCATGTTCAGGTCCTGTAGCATGTTGTTTTGTTGCTCCGAAGAGGGCTACATGATCTGAAATTCCAGACAAGTGTTGATTTCACGGTCTGAGATCTGTTTTACCATTTGCGTTTTTGCCATGCTTGTTTGAACCTGTTAATGGATGAATTGGCCGTAGCTCAGTGCTAGACTTTTGTTAAGCATCTTGTGTGCATCCCTGCCATGTATTTTGTTGTCATGTTTGGGTGCTGTAGCATGTTCATCTCATTGCATTTAGATGCCTACTTGCTGTAATTCGCAGACCGGTGTCATATTTGAATCGCTTGCCATTTCCAAACCGTAACTCCGATTCCGGCGATCTTTATATCGTTTTCAAGTGATTTCACCTCATCTTTCCAGTGGCACCCTTGTAATTCCATGTTGAGGCCAGGTTCATGCATTTCCTGTCATATCTTGCATTTTGCATCCCGCATCGCATCCCGCATAGCATATCATCATTTCATCATGTTGCTTGATCTTGCACGTGGTTGATTGTATCCTTATTGCTTGTTTGCCTTGTTTGGGTAGAGCCGGGAGACGAGTTCGCTAACGAGGAGCCCGTTGAGTTTGGTTTTGAGGATCCAGTCAACTCTGACAACTGTGCAGGCAAGATGATCATACCCTCGAAATCACTACTATCTTTGCTATGCTAGTTTGCTCGCTCTTTTGCTATGCCATTACTACGATACCTACCATTTGCTTGCAAGCCTCCCAAATTGCCATGTCAAACCTCTAACCCACCATTGTCCTAGCAAACCGTTGATTGGCTATGTTACCGCTTTGCTCAGCCCCTCTTATAGCGTTGCTAGTTGCAGGTGAAGATTGGAGGCCGTTCCTTGTTGGAACATCTTTTATTTACTTGTTGGGATATCATTATATTATCTTGCTATCTTAATGCACCTATATACTTGGTAAAGGGTGGAAGGCTCGGCCTCTCGCCTAGTGTTTTGTTCCACTCTTGCCGCCCTAGTTTCCCTCATATCGGTGTTATGTTCCCGGATTTTGCGTTCCTTACGCGGTTGGGTTATAATGGGAACCCCTTGATAGTTCGCCTTGATTAAAGCTTTTCCAGCAATGCCCAACCTTGGTTTTACCATTTGCCACCTAGCCTCTTTTCCCTCGGGTTT
>NC_057812.1:252469867-252477026 GCF_018294505.1 Triticum aestivum
GGGCCAGTGCTCCTCTGAGTGTTGGTCCGACCGAGTAGACTGCGGGGCCACCTCGGGGCAACTTGAGGGTTGGTTTTACTCGTAGGATGTCTCATCTGAGTGTGCCCTGAGAAAGAGATATGTGCAGCTCCTATCGGGATTTGTCGGCACATTCGGGCGGTGTTGCTGGTCTTGTTTTAACCTGTCGAAGTGTCTTGAGTTACTGAGATACCGAGTCTGATCGGAACATCTTGGGAGGAGGTCTATTCCTTCGTTGACCGTGAGAGCTTGTCATGGGCTAAGTTGGGACTCCCCTACAAGGATTGAACTTTCGAAAGCCGTGCCCGCGGTTATGGGCAGATGGGAATTTGTTAATGTCCGGTTGTAGATAACTTGAACCTTAATTTAATTAAAATGAATCAACTGAGTGTGTCACCGTGATGGCCTCTTCTCGGCGGAGTCCGGGAAGTGGACACGGTGTTGGAGTAATGTTTGCGCAGGATGTCCTCTAGTTTCTCGCTCGTGCTTTGCCTCCTCTTCTCGCTCTATTTTGCGAATAAGTTAGCCACCATACTTGCTAGATGCTTGCTGCAGCTCCACTCATATTTTACCTTGCCATACCTATAAGCTTATATAGTCTTGATCGCGAGGGTGCGAGATTGCTGAGTCCCCGTGGCTCACAGATTACTATTACACCAGATGCAGGGCCTGATGATTCCACTCCAGGAGACGCGTATGAGCTCAAGTGGGAGTTCGACGAAGACTCTCAATGATACTACGTTTCCTTTCCCGATGATCAGTAGTGGTGCCCAGTTGGGGGTGATTGGGACCGTGTCGCATGTTGGGTTCTCTTTTATGTTGGCGCCATAGTCGGGCGATGAGTGTTCGGATGATGTAATGTTATTTATGTACTTGATTGACGTGGCAAGTGTAAGCCAACTATGTTATCTCCCTTTTATTATTCATACTACATTGGATGTTTGTGAAGATTGCCTAACTTGCGACATATGCCTTCAATGTGATTATGTCTCTAAGTCGTGCCTCGACACGTGGGAGCTATAGCCGCATCGAGGGTGTTATAAGTTGGTAATCAGAGCCTTCCCCGACCTTAGGAGCCCCATTGCTTGATCGTTTTTAGTGGCCGAGTTGTGTCTACAAAAATGTTTTGAGTCTTTAGGAATTATATATCGGAGAGTTTAGGAATTCTTTTTACTTCCCAGTCTCCTCATCGCTCTAGTAAGGCATCCTGACGTAGAGTTTTGACTCTTCTCTTCTCAAATTTCACTAAAAAAAATTTAGGATCACGCGGGTATCTTGGAATCGTTCCGATGGTTTTATGATGAGAACATTGTCTTGGTGCCTCCTGTCAGGGGTTTAGTGGAAGTGTCCCGGGGAGTTGAGCTCTGAGGTGTTGTCATCATAATTTTATCATTACAGTTCTGGAATACCTGAGTTTAGTACGCCAACATCGAAAATCTCTTTTATGCAGTTCGTTGGTGAGATAACCTCGACGCCACCCAGTACTGGGGCGGGAGTTCGGGAGTATCGCCATAACTTGTATAACGGATGCTTTTTGAAGGTTGAGGTAGATGGTTTCCGAAGGTTTCTTGGTTACGTGTTGAAGGATGGATACAGCTGGATGTAGGATTTGCTAGTTTGGGTGAGATATTATGCTTCCCCTGTATCCCCAACACCTGATTGCATAACCGGAAAGGTTTGGGAGCTTCATAGGTGGGAATTCTAGTAGCTCTAGTTCTTCTTCCACGGATATTGGTTTGAGATTGGGATTTCTTACCGATTATTCGTTCTTGATCCGTACCTTGTTGATTTATTTCTCTACCTTAATTCTACGTGGCTTCTCAATTTATGGATATGTGACCATTTCAAGAGGAATGCATTCGTTCATTTTGTTCGGATGTGAAGACTATATGTTGCAATTTTCATTCAGTTGGATTCAGCTTCAATATTTATCTGTCAATGTGATAATGGTGGTCACCCTCTTCAGGATGGCTCCTCCAACGCGCACGACTCCGAATCTTGATCCGCCACCACCTCCACCTCCTCCGGAGGCATGGCAAGCTGTGATGGCCGCAACCAATGCAAACACACAACTGATCATGCAAATTCTTCAAGAGCACAATCAAGGCAGTCAAGGGAATCAAGGCAGCAATCAGAGTCACTTTGCTACACTCAGTTCCTTGCTAACGGGCCGAAGACTTTCAGCAATTGTGTTGAGGCAACCGATGCTGACGATTGGCTTGTGGATCTGTGTAAGCATTTCGAGTGCAGTAACGCCAGGCCTGAGGACTTTGTTAAGTTTGCTTCCTTCCAACTCAAAGATCAAGCTGCAGAATGGTTCCAGCAGTACAAGGACTCCAGAGGTGGACGTGTTATCACTTGGGATGATTTCCGTCGAGATTTCCGAGCTCATCATATTCCGCAGAGCGTGGTTGAAAGCAAGCGTGAGGAATTCCGCAATCTGAAGCAAGGCTCTTTGTCTGTCTATGACTACAACAAGTTGTTCCAGAAGCTCGCTCGCTTTGCCAAGCAGGACGTTCTGGATGAGAAGAGCATGATATGTCAGTTCAGGGGTGGTCTCAGAGAAGAAATTCAGCTCGCTCTTGTCCTCTTCGAGCCCTTGAGATACGATGAGTTCTACAACATGGCACTGAAGCAAGAGGCTGCTCAGTTGAGGTGTGATGCTTCCAAGAAGCGAGTCAGAGATGTTACTCCTTCTTCCTCTACTCAAGTGGCCAAGCAGCAGAAGTTTTGGCTTCCTCCTCCGTTCCGTCAGCCGTATCAGCAGAAGAGCAAAGGTGGCAGTGGTTCTTCCCACCCACCCAACCCTGGCTTTCAGAACAAGACTTCGTCTCAAGCTCCAAGATCGAGTGCTCCGTATCACCGTCCGCTTTCAGAGGTCACGTGCAACAAGTGCCAACAGAAGGGCCACTATGCCAACAAGTGTTTCAACCAGAGGCGTCTTCCTCCTCCTCCTGTCAGATCGGCAAGTACAGCTGTGGTCAAGCATAACCCCAAGCATGCCAAGGTCAATTTGATGAATGCAGCTCAGGCAGAGGACTCGTCAGATGTGATAATGGGTAACCTTCCTGTTAACGATGTTCCTGCGAAAGTTCTTTCTGAGACTGGTGCATCGCATTCCTTTTTGTCATGCCCTTTTGCATCGAAGCACAATGTTGATACCGAGATTATGCCCAAAGTCATGCAAGTTGTTTCTCCCGGCAAGCTTTTGACTTCTAGTTTGGTTGCTCCCGATATCTCTATCACATTGGGTGATTACAAGTTTCTCTCTTCTCCGGTGGTTCTTGGTAACTTGGATATTGATCTTATTCTCGGAATGGATTGGCTTTCTAAGCACAAGGCTCAGCTTGATTGTGCAGCCAGGCAGATTCAATTGACTCATTTGTCTGAGGATGTAATTGTCTTTGCCGCTCGTGATGATACTATCCGTCTGTTTTCTCTCAATGAGAAGGGTGAATTGGATGCCATCTCTCAAATTCCAGTCGTTTGCGAATATCAAGACGTCTTTCCAGAAGAGCTCCCAGGAATGCCTCCGCACCGGCCAGTTGAATTCGTTATTGAACTTGAGCCTGGCACGGAACCTGTGTGCAAACGTCCTTACAAGCTCGGACCTGAAGAGTTGAAAGAGCTGAAGAAGCAACTCGATATGCAAGAGAAAATGGGTCTCATCCGGCCTAGTTCTTCTCCGTGGGGTTGTGGTGTTCTTTTTGTGAAGAAGAAGGATGGAATGGACTGACTTTGTGTTGATTACCGTTCAGTGAATAAGAAGACCATCAAGAACAAATACCCACTTCCCAACATCAATGAGCTGTTCGAACAACTCAAAGGTGCTCAAGTATTCTCCAAGCTTGATCTCTGTATGGGTTATCACCAGATTCGCATTCGTGAAGAAGATATTCCCAAGACAGCATTCAGAACAAGCTTTGGTTCATATGAATACACTGTCATGTCTTTTGGCCTCGCCAACGCTCCTCCGACGTTCTCTCGCATGATGAACTTCATCTTCAACGCCTACACCAATGACTTCGTTTTGGTCTATCTCGACGACATTCTGGTTTTCTCCAAGAATAAGGAAGATCATGCCAAGCACTTGCGTTTGGTTCTCGATAAGCTGAGGGAACACCAGTTCTACGCCAAGTTCTCCAAGTGTGAATTTTGGCTCGATGAGGTTCTTTATCTTGGTCATATCATCTCTGCCAAGGGCATTGCCGTGAATCCCGAGAAGGTGTCTGCAATTGTGAATTGGGAGCCTCCTCAGAACGTGAAGCAACTCCGCTGTTTTCTCGGTCTCGCAAGCTATTGCCGAAGATTCGTTGAAAACTTTTCCAAGATCATGAAGCTTCTCTCTAATCTTCTTCAGAAGCACGTCAAGTACGTTTGGTCTCCGGAGTGTGATATTGCTTTCAACACTTTGAAACAGAAATTGATCACTGCTCCAGTTCTGACTCCGCCTGATGAATCCAAGCCGTACGAGGTCTTTTGTGATGCCTCTCTCCAAGGTCTTGGCGCAGTATTGATGCAAGAGAAGAAAGTTGTTGCTTATACCTCTCGCTAGTTGAAGCCTAATGAGAAGAACTACCCCACTCATGATCTCGAGTTGGCCGCAGTTGTGCATGCTCTTTTGACTTGGAGACATCTTCTATTGGGAAGAAAAGTGGACATTTTCACTGATCACAAGAGTCTCAAGTACATCTTCACTCAGCCTAATCTCAACCTCAGGCAAACTCGATGGGTCGAAATGATTCAAGAGTATAATCCGAGTATCGAGTATACTCCAGGAAAGGCCAATGTGATTGCTGACGCTTTGAGCAGGAAGGCTTACTGCAACAGTCTGATTCTCAAGCCTTATCAACCCGAGCTTTGTGAAGCTTTCCTCAAACTTAATCTGCAAGTTGTTCCTCAAGGTTTCCTCGCCAACCTTCAAGTCTCTCCTACCTTAGAAGACCAGATTCGCCAAGCCCAGCTTCTCGATGCTATGGTGAAAAAGGTGAAGATTGGGATTGCCAAGAGTCAGTCCAAGTACAAGTGCTACCGCCTTGGTGACAAGGACACTCTCTTCTTCGAGGATCGTATTATTGTGCCCAAAGGTGACCTCCGTAAAGTGATCATGAACGAGGCTCACAATTCTCTCCTCTCCATCCACCCTGGGAGCACGAAGATGTATCAGGACCTCAAGCAAGCTTATTGGTGGACTCGAATGAAGCGCGAGATCGCTCAATTCATGAATGAATGTGATGTCTGCAGAAGAGTGAAGGCAGAACACCAAAGGCCAACTGGTCTCCTCCAACCTCTTGCCATTCCAGAATGGAAGTTTGACCACATTGAGATGGACTTCGTGACTGGGGTTCCAAAGTCCAAGCGTGGCAATGATGCTATATTCGTTGTCATCGACAAACTCACCAAAGTGGCTCATTTTCTGCCTATCAAAGAGTCGATCACTGCATCTCAATTGGCGGAACTCTATACCTCTCGTATTGTCTCTCTGCACGGTATTCCTCAAGTGATCTCTTCAGACCGTGGCAGCATCTTTACCTCAAAGTTTTGGGATTCTTTTCAGAAGGCCATGGGCACCAACATCCGCTTCAGCACTGCTTTCCATCCTCAAACAAGCAGTCAAGTCGAGCGTGTCAACCAGATTCTTGAAGATATGCTCAGGGCTTGTGTGATATCCTTCGGCATGAAGTGGGAGGATTGTCTTCCTTATGCTGAATTCTCCTACAACAACAGTTTTCAAGCAAGTTCGGGCAAGGCCCCATTTGAAATTCTGTATGGTAGGAAGTGCCGTACCCCTCTCAACTGGTCTGAAACCGGTGAACGTCAGCTTTTGGGTAATGACTTAATCACAGAAGCAGAAGAAATGTGCAAAGTCATTCGAGATAACCTCAAAGAAGCCCAATCCCGCCAGAAGAGTTACTATGATAGTAAGCACCGTGATTTGGCTTTCGAGATCGGAGATCATGTTTACCTCCGTGTCTCTCCTATGAAAGGTACTCGTCGCTTCGGTATCAAAGGGAAGCTTGCCCCTAGATACGTGGGACCTTTCAAGATTGTCAGCAAGAGAGGCGACCTCGCCTATCAACTCGAGCTTCCTTCAAACTTTGCAAATGTTCATGACGTGTTCCATGTCTCTTAGCTTCGAAAGTGCTTCAAGACTACTGACCGCACCGTCAACTTCGAGGACATTGAGATCCAAGAAGATCTCTCTTATCGTGAGCACCCAGTTGCTATTCTTGAAGAGACTGAATGCAAGACTCGCAACAAGTCAATCAAATTTCTCAAAGTCAAGTGGTCACACCATTCCGACCGTGAAGCTACCTGGGAACGCGAGGATCACCTCCGTTCTGAGTACCCAGAGTTCTTTCAGTCCTAGATCTCGGGACGAGATCCTTTCGTAGTGGTGGAGTGTTGTAACACCCCGGGTGTAACTTTCCCAATTTGTACTCCAACTCTTGCCGTTCCCGGCTTTAAGTTATATTTATTTCTCGGGTTCGGGTTTTTGTCTTCGTGTGTTGTTATCGTTGTCATGCATCTCATATCATGTCATCATGTGCATTGCATTTGCATACGTGTTCATCTCATGCATTCGAGCATTTTCCCCGTTGTCCGTTTTGCATTCCGGCGCTTCGTTCTCCTCCGGTGGCCATTTCTAGCTTTCTTTCGTGTGTGGGGATTAAACATTTCCGTATTGGACCGAGACTTGTCATGCGGCCTTGGTTTACTACCGGTAGACCGCCTGTCAAGTTTCGTGTCATTTGGACTTCGTTTGATACTCCAACGGTTAACCGAGGGACCGAAAAGGCCTCGTGTGTGTGGCAGCCCAACACCCCTCCAATTTGGCCCAAAACCCACCAAACTCTGCTCCATGTCCTAGAGCGTTCGATCACGATCGCGTGGCTAAAAACCGCACCTCATTTGGACTCTCCTAGCTCCACTTATGACTATAAATACCCCCCCCCCCCCGAAATTCGGATCTCTCCCTCTCCCCGAAACCCTAATTTCTTCTCCGCGAGGCCGGACATTGTCCGCCCTGCGCCGGACATCGCCGCCACCGCCAACCGGGCGCTGCCACGTGTCGCCGCCGCCGCCTCCTCACCCGAGCGCCGCCGCCTTCGTCCTCCTTCACCGCCCGACGCACCCGCCG
>NC_057812.1:252477275-252479571 GCF_018294505.1 Triticum aestivum
CGCCGCCTCGCCAACTCATCGGGCCGGCGCCGCCCCGCCGCCTCCACGTCGCTCCTCTCCGGCGACCGGGGCCGGATCCGGCCGCCCCGTCACCATCTCCGGCCACCACCCCGTCTCCGGCCGGCCAACCTCGAAATCCGTGCTCGGTGAACAGTGCATCAGGCCGGTCTCAGATCTGAAAAACCCTAGCGGTTGACTTTTGTCCCCCGAACCCTAATTTTTTATGCATACTTTGACCTGTGATATCTCCGCATCCGTAGCTCCGATTTGGGCATATAGTATATCAAAATGTTCGCCTCGATGAGTACATCATTTCGTTCCATTGCATCATTTTCATTTGAGTGCATCTTGATGCCCAAAATGCTGTTAGAAGGAGGCTTCGTGAGTTACTTGTCAGATCTGTTAGTTCATCTTAGACTTTTGTCATTTTTGCCATGATTATTGTGTGCATGATATGCCTGTGAGTCCTTCATATGTTTTGTTAAGCATCTTGTTATCTTTCCAGTGGTGCAACCCATGCATTTTTAGGATGTGTGTGGTGACTTGTGCAAGCTTGCAAAGTGGTGCACTTGCTAATTCTGTTTTCAGGGACCTACTAATTTCACTAAGTCCTGGGATTGTTTAGTTCATGATGCCATATGTTCATGCTATTTCCTAGTGATCCGTGCCTCTTTTGAGGATGATCAGTAAGGGAGTTTTGTTAATCTTATAGTGCTCTATCCATCCATGTCTTTGTTTGCAATTATGGAGCACCCTAGCTTGAGTCAATCGAGCTCTACTTTTGCTTCATCGTGAATCTGGGCAGGTCGTCAACTTGTTTGCGATTTTGCCGATGTTATTGTAGTTGATCCGTGCATGTTATGCCATTGTTCTTGCCATGTCTAGATTGTATTTTGTGCCTTCTTTATGGGTGTATGCTTGTCTTGCATGACTTGCACCGTAGTGAGTGCATCGAGCTTGTAAACATGCCTTCGTGAGTTATATTTCAGCATGTCTCAGTTTTCACTAAGTCTGAAAACTGATTATGTTTTTGCTATGTTCGTGTGCTTGTTAGTATATTTTCTGATCCCTTTTGGCTCAAGGTCACTAAGGGACTTTTGTTAAGCTTATTGAGTAGCTCCATGCCATGTCTTTCTTTGTCATGTTCAGGTCCTGTAGCATGTTGTTTTGTTGCTCCGAAGAGGGCTATATGATCTGAAATTCCAGACAAGTGTTGATTTCACGAAGTCTGAGATCTGTTTTACCATTTGCGTTTTGCCATGCTTGTTTGAACCTGTTAATGGATGAATTGGCCGTAGCTCAGTGCTAGACTTTTGTTAAGCATCTTGTGTGCATCCCTGCCATGTATTTTGTTGTCATGTTTGGGTGCTGTAGCATGTTCATCTCATTGCATTTAGATGCCTACTTGCTGTAATTCGCAGACCGGTGTCATATTTGAATCGCTTGCCATTTCCAAACCGTAACTCCGATTCCGGCGATCTTTATATCGTTTTCAAGCGATTTCACCTCATCTTTCCAGTGGCACCCTTGTAATTCCATGTTGAGGCCAGGTCCATGCATTTCCTGTCATATCTTGCATTTTGCATCCCGCATAGCATATCATCATTTCATCATGTTGCTTGATCTTGCACGTGGTTGATTGTATCCTTGTTGCTTGTTTGTCTTCTTTGGGTAGAGCCGGGAGACGAGTTCGCTAACGAGGAGTCCGTTGAGTTTGCTTTTGAGGATCCAGTCAACTCTGACAACTGTGCAGGCAACATGATCATACCCTCGAAATCACTACTAGCTTTGCTATGCTAGTTTGCTTGCTCTTTTGCTATGCCATTACTACGATGCCTACCATTTGCTTGCAAGCCTCCCAAATTGCCATGTCAAACCTCTAACCCACCATTGTCCTAGCAAACCGTTGATTGGCTATGTTACCGCTTTGCTCAGCCCCTCTTATAGCGTTGCTAGTTGCAGGTGAAGATTGGAGGCCGTTCCTTGTTGGAACATCTTTTATTTACTTGTTGGGATATCATTATATTATGTTGCTATCTTAATGCACCTATATACTTGGTAAAGGGTGGAAGGCTCGGCCTATCGCCAAGTGTTTTGTTCCACTCTTGCCGCCCTAGTTTCCGTCATATCGGTGTTATGTTCCCGGATTTTGCGTTCCTTACGCGGTTGGGTTATAATGGGAACCCCTTGATAGTTCGCCTTGATTAAAGCTTTTCCAGCAATGCCCAACCTTGGTTTTACCATTTGCCACCTAGCCTCTTTTCCCTCGGGTTTCCGGAGCCCGCGGGTCATCTTA